>NW_003852427.1:17676297-17687856 GCF_000181295.1 Otolemur garnettii | reverse complement strand
TGTTTAACACAGATATTTTTCTGAGTTAGATAAATCCTCTACAAGTTCATGCAACTACGCACGAAACACTTGACCTTCATTTCGTTTCAGTCTTCTTCTAATCAATGTAAATGTACCAACGGCCTCATTCTCACATATTTCAATATTCATTCCACTTCTTCCACCACCCCTTCCCCTCCAATAACCCTCAGAGGAAGAGCAATTATTTGAGAAAATGAAATCAAGTAAATAAGCTCTATTAAAAGCGAAACCAAGTAGCCAGCCATATTAAAGATACGCAGGGGTTTGGGTGTCTGGGTGAAACAACAATAAATATTTATTGTGATGCTCTTTTATGAGCATTTCAGGGCCCATCTGTGGTATTAATGGCTTAGCAAGCAAACCTATGCATTAAGAGGAACGGTTTTCATTTGGATAAATGCAGGCAGAGGCAGAGGAAAATGATGCAAGGTTCACCTTGTAAAAGTCACAAATTAGATACAGAGCACTGCCACAGGCAAATCTGAATTCAATAGAATAGAGCTGGCAGCCATGAACATAAGGTAATAGGCTTATCAAATGAGTTTTCTATGTTTTTTTACAATATACATTTTATGGGGACCAGTGTAAAACTCGTCAGTAAAATAAAATATAATCTGAAAAGAAAAATTCAATGAGAGATTTTTTTTTTCTAAGTTGAAAAACAACCTCTCTCAAATTTGCACACATGAAAGGCCCAGGGAAGTTTGTAATGGGCTCTGTCGTCTCCTACTGCCTTATGGTTTTACCCACCGTCTCTTGTCTTCTACTTCCACGTACCCTGTATCCCCCAAACCTACCTCAAGAAAGGATGAAGACGATGAACAACTGGGTCAGCCTTTATAAGATAGACACATGGATTGGGTTTAAAAAATAGTTTTAGTTTTAATCATTCGCGTTGTCCTGCAAGTGTGTTGACTGAATATTTGTTGACTACTCATTCTGGGCCAGGCCCTTTTCTAGGTGCTTTTATGTTCATTGTCTCATTTAATCTCCATACATTTCCAGATAAAAGGACTATGTCTTCCAAAAGAAACATTTATATTAAAATGTAAACCCTACCTGCCATAAAGATTTTGTGATGAATCATTGGTCTTAACTCAGGGAATCCTCAGTCCTACGTCAGCATCTGTTTCCCTTTAACTTCTGCTAACACTGTAAATCTAAAGACGTGCACGTGTTCGATTGTCTTATTTGCAAGCTTGCATTGCTGTTATTCAAGAGTAATTAGGAGCGCCGCCCAGGATCCCTTCCCTTCGTTGTGTGCCCATCTTCCAATGGTTAACAGATTCTCAGTTTCTGATCTCCATGGATTAATCTAAAATAAACAAAAACCTAATTAAATGGGAACCCGACATGCACCACTCTGCTAAGAGCTTTAGAGGGTAGAAATGACAAATGTGTATGTTATAAGGTTGACATATTTATAAACAGAGAATCCTAAAATATTGTGACATGTGCAAAAGTGGGATTATGTACAGACTAGGAAAGTGCATCCAGGAACAGAGCCTGCTGTTAATGCTTCATAGAAGCTTAGGAGCTGGGTTTTTAATGATTAAGAAGAGTCAGTAAAAAAGGAGGGGGTGAAAAAAAGAGAGAGAATAGGTAGAGAAAATAAGGTATTATAAGTTAGCTTGGTGCCCGTAGCACAGTGGTTACAGTGCCAGCTACATATACCAAGGCTGGTGGGTTTGATCCCAGCCCAGCCCAGCCAAACAACAGACAACTGCAACCAAAAAATAGCCAGTGTTGTGGCGGGTGCCTATAGTCCCAGCTACTTGGGAGGTTGAGGCAAGAGAATTGCTGGACAACCCAAGACTTTGAGGTTGCTGTGAGCTGTGACACCCTGGCACTCTACCGAGGGTCACATAGTGAAACTCTGTCTAAGAAAAAAAAAGAAAGAAAAAAAGAAGGTATTATAAGTAGGAAGATCAGCACATGTAAACATGTAGAAGCGTGACATTGCATGGTCGATCTGGGACACTGCACATAGATTCTTACTGCTGGAGCAAAAAGTGCAATGGGTGGAGGACTGTATTCATTAGCATGATTCTTGCTGCTGCTGTCATCAACAAATTCCCAAATTTCAGGGACTTAACAGAACACAAATTAATTTCTTATTCATGTAAGAGATGAATGAGGGTGTCCCTGACTGGAAGGTGGCTGTCTTCTACACCATACATGGCTTCCAGGGTGTAGACTCCTTCCATTCTGAGGTTCTGCCATTTTTTAAGACTTTGTCTCCTGGTATCCAGCTGGCAAAAGCAGAAAGGAAAAGTGAGGAAAAGGAATTTCTACTTAAACTATTCTAGCCCAGAAGGAACACGTTTCAGTTTGTTGATAGTCCACTGGCAAGAACTAGTCACCGGGACCCTGTCCTAGATGTAAGAAGAGCTAGGAAATGTAGGCCTGGGCTGGCAACCACTTTTCAACAGAAACTCATATTATGGAAGAGAGGGACACCGAGTTTCGGGGTCAGCTTGCTGTCTCAGCCATGAGGAACTACTTGTTCCGGTCATCATGTTGACTTCTCACTGATCAGTTTAATTACAGACTGAAATTAGAGCTAAAGAAGCATATGGGGCTGTTGGCTGGTAGAAGGATGCTGGATAGGAGAGGGAGAGTTAATCCTTTCCACCCTTCCTGAGCCAGCTCTGCAAGTACAGAGATACGATGTCTGGGAGAATAAGCTGTGAGTGGAACCTAGTTAGGACCTTTGAGGAGACCGAGTTCTCATTTAGCCAAGGCATCACAGAACTAATATTCATCTTACTATTTCTGGATGCAGAAACACTGCCTGGAGCAGTGTTTACTGTGAAATCACTCATTCCACAAGGATGACTTTAAGAATTTTTGACTAGAAAGCAAGTGTTTAAATTATCAGATTATGTGAAAAGCTCAGATGTATTCATGCATTGATTTGCTTGTTTACTTGATATTTTCTGAGCATTTTTTATGTACCAGGCATGGTATCTGAAGAGAACAAAGCTATCAGTATATTTTTGGGTGGGATATAGGCGAGTCATTCTCAACTTTTTTCTACACCAATATTTCTAAGAGTTAACGCATACTCACAGTTAGCAATAGTGGCTTGTAGGGGCACCGAGTTTCAGCCTGTGGGTTGTGCCATTCTCTCCTACCTTCACCTACCAGGGAAATCAACTACAAGACTCTAATGAGGAACCTCCCCATGTTGCATTTTCCTAAAGTACTGTAGGTAATTCTGACATGACGTTCTTTGGCAGGCCCTGTCTCTGCTCTGTGCCCCCTTCATAACTTCTGGTTGTGAAATTCAGCTATCACCTCACTAAGACTGAATGGGCTTCAGACAAGTCAATCAGAGATATCCGTAGTTACACAGGGACTCTAGAAGGGAAGAAATGCACTAGAAAATATTCAGTGTTGTAATAGAGACATCCAGATCCTGTTAAAAAGTTATTTAAAAAATACTATACACCAACTCTAGCTAACCCACCTAACTGTGCATTCAACTCTAGCTAACCCACCTAGCTGTGCACCAGCTACCTAATTACTAAAGAAAGCTTCTTTTTTCTTTCTTTCTTTTTTTTTTTAAATTAAATCATAGCTGTGTACATTAATGCAATCATGGGGTACATTGTGCTGGTTTTATATACAATTTGAAATATTTTCATCAAACTGGTTAACATGGCCTGCATGGCATTTTCTTAGCTTTTTGACAGATACCATCTAAGTGGGTATTTTGGCACCTGAAACCCAAAAGCATAAAACAGATACTCATGCAAATTCAAGATAAAGATACACAAGGAAAAAGTTTCATACTTAATGTTCTTATGTAGTTTGACAATGTTATGTATCTGAGCTACTGTTGAATAAAACGGCCCAATTAACAATGGGTGTTGAAAGCGTTCAACAAAGTAAGTCTCTGTTGCGTCTCAAGTCCTTTGAAAATTGTGTTATGCAATCGCTGAGAACTCTTTGCTCTGTATCAAGTATTTGTTTTGCTCATACTTTGTTCCATCAAATTTCACATCATTTAGATGAATTAATAACAGCTACAATTTCTAACTTCTTAGAAGGAGGGACTCAGTCTCGAATTTCTATAGAAGGAAACAATTTGTGGCTACTGTGGATAGATATCAATAGTCGGCCTGGGTTCCACAGGCCTGGAATAGTCTTTTATCTTCTGCCGCTTTGGGGTCAGGTTCTTGCTATGAATGAGAGGCTGCCTTGTTGCCCTTCAAGAAAATGAAATAAAAGTGAAATAACCTTCCTGCCTCCACGGCCTGCTTTCCCAACCTAGCATTGCAGCCTCTGAAGAGTTTATTTTTGGATGTCATTAAATATAGCTAGTGATCCTTTAAATGAAATGGATTAAATGGCAAATGGCTTATCATCTTCCACCCTTGAGTTTAGTCACCTGAAAAGATCCACAATTCAAAATATGATTTGTAACCTAACCTTAGCTCATCTCTACTTCTATTCTTTCTTGGGAAAAGAACTTTCATTGCTGATAATGTTGAAGTGAATGCTGGTGTTGGGACATGTCATCAGTATCTTCTTATGGCGGAAAAGAGCCTCCTCTTTGTTGTGGATGTTGCTCTGGCTTCCGAGATTTTACTAGGGAAGAAACAACAGAATTCCTCCAATGTATATTTTACCAGCACAGAGCTTTCTCCTTTTAGGAATTTTCATAGATGTATGGTATTTTGAGCAATTTACTTTAATTCCTAATTTTTTCAACTAGCTCAATCTTTAAAAGCTAAAAAAAAATATGCCATACCTTTGACTATATCCTGAGTGATAGACTATGTGTGTGTATTATGTATCCATGTGTATATATACACATATATGTAAATATAGCTGATAAAATGATTTGAACGCATTATTAACTATAAGAGTTTTCTTCAAAAACTAGAGCACCTTATTTTAAATACATCATTTATTTTGTTATTTCAGAAATGAAGTCTTTTTCTTGTATAATGAGATTCTGGATTGATTAGACTCATGAGCAAATAGAGAACTAAATGTCATTAAGGGGAACTTTGGGTAAAGATACAAAAAAGTCCACCCAAACTAGACAAATTGTCAAAGCTGTGTTATTGGTCTACTCTTATTATGAATGTACAGGAAAGCCTGAAGGTACTTGCCTATATAATAACACCCAACATCAGATACGTGTGCCCCCTCAATGGGCCAGCTGTTTGCTACAATCCTTCTGAACCCTCAGAGCATACTGAATTTTCTTTGTGACATCCTGATATCCCTAGAAAGACAATAACCCAATTCATAACATAAGAAATACCTAAACAAGTAAAAAAATCATCAACAGCAATTTTACAATATACACGGATATGTGTCTTTTTATATTTTCAATAACAATGAGAAGTTTTTCATGTAGAAATACCATATAAAAAACAAAGTACCAGAGAAACACTTCCAGTTAGGTTGCTCAGATAAGTATTTAATTTATATGAAAAGAGTGTTAAGTAATTAAATGTCAATTTGTTCCTTAAGACAAATTATTGTTTTATCTCTGTAGTTAACTCAGAAACCTGTTGCAAGAATTTTGAGAAAATTTTATTTAGCTATTAAGTCAAATGGATCATTCAACCTACCTGGCCATTTATGTTTGATTTAGCAAACAATGAATCAAAAATTGTCCCTTCTATTAAATTTTAATCAAATATTTAATGGCAATTAAATATTTTTTTAGAAAAGGTTTTCAGTTTTAAGACAACTGATCTGTTTATTCATGAAGTTCATTAGATTTAATAAATATATTTAGCCACCTCTATCAGTCTAACAAGATGAGTGTGAAAGACAAGACATTTCTAGGCCTCAAAAATTACAGTTTAGGATCGGGCTGAATGATGGAGAGTCCCATAATTTGTACTAAAAGAATTGAGACTATGATGATTGCAATCTGTTTCCTTCACTGTTTCTTCTCCCACTGTTAGAACTATTTGCAATCGTTTATGATGCGTAGATACCAACATAACCCCAGAATTAGTAATTCTTCCCTCAAGAACTTGTTAAACTGGATTTTTCACATGATATCACATGCTATCACATGCTATCAACAATCAAAGAAGTCCTTAGTGACATTTCCATTTCTATATGATTTAAGTTAAGGAGCGAAAAAGGCAAAAATAGTTTTAGTTTATCCTTCTTTGTTAATTCTCCTCGGTTACCTAATAAGGTTAAAGTAATATAAGTGCAGCCAGGAAATCTTTGGCAAAGTATAGTTCTATATTATTATGAATATAAAATGAACTTCTACAGATAGTTTAGAAATTATAATCTTAGCAGAGGGAAAACACATAAATACTTATAATACAGGCAACCTGCCGGGGAAGTGCTGACTTATGCAAGTATAGGCTATTTCACCTCCCCACACCCTTGCCAACAATGAGCATTATCATGGTGTTTAGTTTTTCCGGATCAGTCATGCTTAAGCAGAATGACCATGGCTCATGTGGATAAGAGGGAGGAAGGCTAGTTAGTGGGTACCCCTAGCCTGTGATGGTAGGGGAGCGTAAGTGGAAAATTTTTTTAGTTAGACATTTGGTGATGGGAATCAACAGACTTAAAAACATCTTTTGACCCAGCAATTCCACTCCCAGGAACTTATCTGCAGGAAAAAATATCAGAAGAGCATGCAGAGATACATACATCACAAGGCTGTGGTCTTAGTGAAAAATCCTCCAACACAAGGTATTATTAGTTCAAAGGTCACTGAAATTAGTGCAGTAGGCTGGGTAGGTAAGACAAAGAGGAGTGTGGCCGACCACGTAGGCAGCTCCAGCCCATGCTGCTACGTGAGGATATTGGCTGAGAGTTGCCAGGGTCTTTGATTTATCAAAAGAAACTAGAAGCTCATAGTTTCTTGTAAGCTATTTCCCACGTTTTAAAGTTTTATGTGCAGGAAAATCCTAAGACACTTATGTGCTCAGAGACATGGGATGCCATTATATACAAAATTCGAGAAAATAATTTTTATGAAAGTCTATAGTAAAAAAAAGGCCATTATTGAAAATGATGCTATGGTTGTATGCTTTGCAATGTTTCAAAGTGGCATATGTAATATGATCCCAAGTTTTGAAAATGCAGATAATATAAATTTGTTGCATCTATATGCAGAGGGAAAAGACATATAAATCCACTAAAATATTCATCATGACTATCTCTGGGTAAAGAATTCAGAGAAATTTTGATTTTGTATTTCCCAATATTCTACATCCAATATATATTATGTAATAAAATGTAGTCAAAAATATCAAAATACATTTAAATCCACAATCAAGAATGCATTATGAAATGTGATAGGAGAACAGATTAAGAACTTGAAGGTGGCAGTGAAATTAACAGGAAATAAGGAATGGGGGAAAATTAATGTATTCAAGAGCCAACTTGATAAATATATTATGCACTGCTAGGAAGACCATTTTCCAAAAGGTTGCTGATGTTACAAAGATAAATAAGATGGACTCTAGAAGTCCACTGAGGATCTCCCAGTGTTACCTTTTAATTATAGAACATAGGGGCTTGGCACCTGTAGCTCAGCAGCTAGGGCACTAGCCACATACACTGGAGCTGGTGGGTTTGAACCCAAACTGGGACTGCCAAACAACAATGAAAACAACAACCAAAAAATAGCTGAGTGTTGTGGCAGGTGCCTGTAGTCCCAGCTACTCGGGAGGCTTGAGGCAAGAGAATCACGTAAGCCAAGAGTTTGAGATTGCTATGAGCTGTGACTTCAGGGCACTGTACTGAGGGTGACATAGTGGGACTCTCAACCCTTCCCCCCCCAAAAAAAACCATCCTGGTTAGATCTCAGGATGGTAATCTTAGAAATCAATCCCTTTATGGGCAGTGCAGTGGCCCACACCTATAATCCTAGCACTCTGGGAAGCTGTGGTGGGAGGATTTCTTGAACTCAGAAGTTTGAGACCTACCTGAGTAAAAGCAAGACCCAGAAGCCCATCTCTACTAAAAGTAGAAAAATTAGCCAGAGATGGTATTATATTCACTTGTAGTTTCAGCTATTTGGGAGGCTGAGGCAGGAGGGTTGCTTGAGTCCAAGGGTTTGAGGTTGCAGCAAGCTACGATGACACCACTGCACTCTACCAATGGCAACAGATATATATATGTATGTGTGTATATATGTATTATATATATATATATAAAATTATAGAGTTATACTTGATTGAAACAAGGAAAATTCCATAACATAATTTAGAACTACAGTAGACCTCTGTAAGCTGACCACCCAAGGGACTGTAACAAACTGGTCAACATAAGGAACATCCATTGAGTATACTTGGTACATGTCTAGTCTATGAAAATTAGGTCAACTTAAGGAGATGGTCAGTGTGGGGAGAGGGCTAACCATGGATGTTTTATTGTATTTTAAAATATAGGAGAAAAATTAAATATTAATCATTTCACAAGAAAATTCTCTACAAAAATGTTATAAAGGATTATGTAAGTTTTGAGTATTCCAGACATAATTAGATAAATACTATGTTCCAAATACGACAGTTTCTTTTTTGGGGGGGAGGGCACCAGTCAGTGCCAAATTCTATATAAAACAGGGTGTCTTAAAAAAAACCCACAGATGTTTAGTTACAAAAAATCATCCTTATGATTAAAAGGTGGTGTGCCTGTAGTCCCTAACTACTTAGGAGGCTGAGGCAAGAGAATCGATTAAGCCCAAGAGTTGGAGGTTGTTGTGAACTGTGATGCCATGGCACTCTACCGAGCGCGACTTAGTGAGACTCTGTCTCAAAAAAAAAAAAAATGTTAATCTCCTGGCTCAGAGCTTGTAGCACAGTGGTTACGGTGGCAGCCATAATGCACCGAGGCTGGTGGGATGGAAACTGGCCCAGGCCAGCTAAACATCAATGACAACTGCAACAAAAACTAGCCGGGCATTGTAGCAGTGCCTGTAGTCCCAGCTACTTGGGAGGCTGAGGCAAGAGAATCTTTTGAGCACAAGAGTTTGAGTTTGCTGTGAGCTGTTGGTGCACAGCACTCTACTGAGGATGACATAATGAGACTCTGTCTCAAAAAAAAAAGAAAAAGGACAAAAGAAAAAAAAGGGAGTGAGAGTCATAGGCCCTGAAGATAACACTTTCAGGAAGCTTTCTGTATTATTTTTACTGAAATAAATAATATAAAAGAGATTAGAAAACATCTTAAAGAGCCTCACAGGAAATATTAAAGGGAAATTGCTTGCAAAATGAAACATGCATTGACTTGACGGAAGGTACAAATGATGTAGAATGTGGGAGACGTTAAGAATAAAGGACGAAATCAAACTGAGGAAATCAGCTGGCCAGAACAAGTCCATGTAAAGAAGAGGTATGTGTAATTCAGTACAGAGCAAGGTAAGGTAATGATCTGGAAACTAAATTCCAAAGGAATATTCTATCAGTAGCCATATGCTGCGAAACATTTAAGAGGAAGAATCTCTGGGTATTGCTGGAAAAACATATCAAATGATCTGCATAGGTTTTCATAGCAGTAATCCCCCTACTTAATCCCAGGAGGTATTAATGAAAGCATCGTGCGTAAGTAGAGGAAATTGTGAATAGATTTTTAAAAACGTCTCTGGGATTATGTACAGAAAGGTGTATATGCTTTCTTTTACTTGACCAGTCATGAGACAAAGCATAGAAAAATTGACTACAATAGCAAAATGATAAAAATTACAAATTTACTGAAAATAGAAAAAGAGGTATTAAAAAGAGTACCAGTCACAATCCAGGCTCAAAGAAAGCCTTAGGTTATACTCTGCCGCCTTCTAGGGATACCTTTTTACATAACTCACATTTTTAGAGGTTCAGTATTTTTATACATTCCCTTTCATCCGTGTTTTTATTACACTGGTTTAACATTGCACTATGTCCAAGCAGAGCTAGACTGGTCCTGCATAAAGACACCCTTAAACCTTTTTCCTTAAAGACCACGCCTGGTGGTGCTAAATTTATGTTTATCAACCTGTTGCCTAATTTTTCCATTAACTTCTTCTCAGGCGCAGGTTTCCAGGCACACTAGACTTGCAGGAAGAAGGAGACTCAGCCTCTCTCTGGCACACTGGGCAGAAGCCTGGGCAACACCACCTGCTGAACCGCGTCAGGCTTCAGGTTCAAACCTTTCTTCTTCCATCTGGTCAACTCTTTCCCCACTGGGAAGTCAGCTGCATAAACCATGTTTCTCAGGCCACATGGTGTGGCTATGAATAGAAAACTTGCTGTGTGAAGACTCCTGGAATTTGAATTACGATAATTTGAAATGTTCTTATTTAAAATATTAATGAAATTTTATCGTGACATTAAATTGGAAATCAAAGGACATCTCTGTGGCAACTTTTTGAAACCTCTTTCTTATAACCTAGAAGTTCAGGTAGTACTTTACATTTTCCAATAGACCATGAAGGAGGCCCTGCTTTCATGGTCTGTAATTTATGTGTAAAATCAAGATCAATGGAGCTTCCCTGTGCTCCAAACTAAAACCATAAACAAAACCAACAGAATCAGGATTTGTTTAATGTCAGTGCTGACACGGTCCAGCAAATGGCAAACTAGGCCGTTCCAGGAGCTGGTAAATAGAAATGGCTGCTGATCATGTCACAGTCCTGCACAGAATGGCACTGCTTAGGCAGAGGATTTTAGTCACTATGTGAAGCTTCTTAGTTACCATATTTCAAAATCTTTAAAATTATTCTCTAGTGATATCATTAGCATTTACTAAGTGGTAGAGTTAGAACAAGCGCTGGATAGTTCACCTGAAAGTCAGTAACTTTGGAACCAAAGTCAGGTTTCATAAAACACTATGTAAAAGGCCAAACTACTGCTGTGCTAATTTAAAAGAGATAATTCTATAGAATATCAGAGGTAATGTGGAGAATATTTTTTAAAAAGCAACAGCCTGGACATGGTGGCTCACGCCTGTAAACCCAGCACTTTGGTAGCCCAAGGCAGGAGAATCACTTGAGGCCAAGAAGTCTAGACCACCCTGGGCACAACTCTGTATCTATAAATAAATATATAAATAAATAAATTAATAAACATTAGCTGGGCCTGGTGGTGTGTGCCTATAGTTCCAACTACTTGGGAGGCTGAGGCAGGAGGATTGTTTGAAGCCAGAAGTTCAAGGCTGCAGCGTCATTATTGTGCCAGTCACTATTGTGCTAGCTTAACCTAGATGACAGAGCAAGACCCCCATCTCAAAAAAAAAAGTCAACAAAAATACACACTAAATATTGTATATGAAGTTGGACAATTAGTGACTCATCCCAGAAAAAGTGCTACATAGCTTATATTGAGTATCATTCCAGTCACCTTCAAAGTACTCTCCTTGGAAGGTATCCACCAATACGAGTGCCTCAATTTGATTGACTAGTAAATTGCTTTTACCCCTCAAAGCAATTTTGGAACTTTTTTTTTTTTTTTAAATTTCAGATTAATTTAAAGGGTACAAAGAATTAGGTTACAATGTTTGCATGTGTTAGGTAGAGTCCCTGTTGTAGTTGTATCCTGCCCCCAGGTGATGTGC
>NW_003852427.1:17667581-17674921 GCF_000181295.1 Otolemur garnettii | reverse complement strand
GGGATTATTTCCCCCACTGTATGCTTTTGTTTAGTTTATGGAAGATCAGATGGTGATATGAGACTGATCTTATCTCCTCATTTTCTATTCTGTTCCATATGTCTGTGTCTCTATTTTTGTGCCAATACCGTGCTATTTTGATCATTGCTGTGGACTTGTAATATAACCTGAAGTCTGATAGAGTGATGCCTCCAGATATTTTTTTATTACTAAGAATTGCCTTGGCTATATGTTGTTTTTTCTGGTTTCATATGAAACAAAGATTTATTTTTTCCAGTTCTTCAAAGTATGCTGTTGGTAATTTAATAGGGAGTGCATTAAATCTATAGATTGCTTTGGATAGTAGACATTTTAACAGTGTTGGCTCTTCCCAGGCAAGACCATGGTATGCTCTTCCATTTGTTAATGTCTTGTTATGTCTTTTCCTAGGGTTTCATAATTCTCTTTGTAGAGGTCCTTCACCCCTCCTGTGAAGCATATTCCTAAGTATTTCATTTTCTTTGAAGCTACCATGAAGGGAATTGTGTCTTTGATTTGCTTCTTAACTTGGCTGTTATTGGCTACAACGGCTACTTATTTGTGGACTTTGATTTTATACCCTGAGATGTAACTGTATCTCTTGATCACTTCCGGGAGTCTTGTGGTTGAGTCTTTGGAGTTTTCTAAGTATCAGAATTGGAGAAGAGTGAGAGTTCGACCTCCTCTGCCCCCTTTGGATGCCCTTTATATCCTTCTCTTGCCTGATTGCTTTGGCTAGAGAAGCATAGTTCTATTTCCAGAACTATGTTGAATAGTAATGATGATAGTAGACAACTTTGTGTGGTTCCTGTTCTAAGTGGAAAAGCTTTCAGTTTTATTCCATTTAGTATGATATTGACTGTGAGTTTAAGATGTTACAAGCAGTTTAAAAAATGTGTCATCCGCTTCTCTTAAGCGTTCTTGCTAGAAAATGAGGCTGTATTTTGTCAAATGTTTTTTGTCCATCTATTGAGAGGACCATATGGTTTTTGTTTTTGTTTCTATTGATATGGTAAATTGCCTTTATGAATTTGTATATGTGAAACCAGTCTTGCATCCCTGGGATGAAGCCTACTTGATTGTGATGTATAATTTTTTTTAATGGGCTGCTGTAATTTATTGCCTAAGATTTTATGGAATATTTTTGCATATATATTCATTAGTGAAATTGGTCTGTAGTTTTCTTTTTTAGTTAGATCCTTTCCTGGTTTTGATATCAAGATGATGTTTGCTTCATAGAATGTGTTAGGGAAGATTCCTTCCTTCTCAATGTGTTAGAATAGGATCTACAATATAGGTATTAGCTCTTCTTTGAAGGTATGATTTAATTCTGGTATGAAGCCATCTGGTCCTGGGTTTTTTTGTTGTTGTTGGAAGATTTTTTTTATTGTTTATTCAATCTCAGTGCTTCATATTGGTCTATTAAAAATATCTATTTCTTCCTGGTTAAATCTAGGAAAATAGTGTGATTCCATGAATTGATCCATTTACTCCACATTGTCAAATTTCTGCACACTATAGTTTCTTGTAGTAGTCAGAGGTAATCTCTTGCATCTCTGTGGTATCTGTTGTTATTTCTTCTTTTTTTGTTTCTAATGATAGTAAGGGCAAAAATGGAATCCTTTCTATTCAAGAAATTAAAATTGAAAACATAAAAATAGAATAACAAACAACAGCAAAGGGAAAAAGATATTGCACTATATTGCCTGGGCTACAGATAGCATTCTGGAGTTAGGAGACACTAATTACACCACTGATTCTCTGTATAGGGTAGGGGCTGGAAGCCACTATATACTTGCCGAAGGGACCCCAGTGCTGTCTTCCTGATTTATTTGCCTTCAATACCCACAATTTTAGGGACCTGAATCTCTCATCAATCTACTTAAAAGACACATCTTAACCTTTCCAAAAAGTGCCCCTTGTCCACAAACTGGCTTTCCTAGGGGATCAGGATCCACTCAAGTCTCCCCAAGGGTGGCTTTCCAGCTCAGCAGGTGCACCTCTAGAATGGGCCTCCACTAAAACTCTGTGGGTTGTTCCTCCCAGGCAACCTTCCCTGCTAACAGCTGAACAGTGAGAACTCCATCTAATGGCTCAATCCTGGCCACAGGGTGCTCTTCAAGATCACTCACTCACTTAAGCTCTCCCAAGATACCTCTGGTGATTCTCCAAGTCAAAAAAAAAAAAAAATGCACTGCAGTAATGACCTTCTCTGTCTCTAGCCTACTGTTTGAGAGCTGGCCAGCTGGCCTCTGCTGACACAAGCACTCAACTTATGTGCTGGTCTTTCACTGCTCCTGATCTCCTCATTGGCTCCTGGAGATCCCTGCTATTTCACTATACATCTGAAGTGATGTTTCTGGGCAGAGCACTCCAGCCAGAGGTGGCTGGAGTCCTCTATCCCTGGTCTCATTACAACTGACTGGTAAAGAGATATCTGTAGTCTGCCATCTTGCTCCCAAATCCAGTCCTATTTTGAAACTCTTTTTTTTCTGAAATGGGCATCAGAGCTGTCACCTAATGAGGTCTGATGATTATAGTTGCAAACTCATTCTGAAAAAAGTGCTACATACATCACTTCTGAATATGAGTATGGTCACTACTAGGCCAAAGGGGAGTACTTCAAAGGTTACCATCGTGATATTCAGCAGTAAGGTGCGCAGCACCTTTTTCTAGGATGAGTTTGTGAAATTATCAGCCCTTGTATTTGTGCAGGCCAGGATATATATTCCATAGTTTCTATTTGTTCCATTTGAAAAATTTACCTCAAATGATTTCAGTATAAATTATGAAGGGACCATCAGAAACGCTTGCCTCCATTACAAAAAGCCAAGCCACCATGTAACCCCAAGATTGGCAGGAATGGTGGCTTTAACCACAGCCTTCGACTACTGTACCCTAATTCTTTTGCAGGTCAGGGGCAGCCTGGCAGTGTGGTACTTCAGATTCCTTGAGATTTTTATGCTATAGTAACTGAAAAAAAAAAAAAAAAGAAAAAGAAAGAAAAAGAAAAGAAAAAGAAACAACAAGTCTGGAATACCTGAAGCACCTAAAGATCTTTCTGTAGCCCTCTTGTCTCACTGCTATATGAGTGAAATGTAAATATGTTTAGATTAATTTTGGTAATGATAGAAGATCAGTATACTTGATTAAAGGCTTTTTTTTTTAGTTTAACTGAGTTATCTGCCCAGAATTTTTATTTATTTTTTTACTTATTTATTACAAAATATTAAAGAGGTACAAATGTTTTTGTTTACGTGGATTGCTTTTGTAATGCTTGAGTAATGGCTTTACAGTACCCATTAGGTAGGTTTTGCTCATCCCACTTCTTCCATGCTCCCTGCTTGATTTTCACTGAGTTTTACTTCCCTGGATGAATAAATGTGCTCATTAGTTGGTTCCAATTTAATAGTGAGTACATGTGGTGTTTTCCATTTTTTAGATAATTCACTTAGATAATGGCTTTCAATTCCATTCAGATTGTTGTTAAAGGCATTAAGCCATCCTTTTTATGACTGAGTAGTACTTCATGGTGTATATACGTTTTTATAATCCACTCATGAATGGATATGCACTTGTGTTGATACCACATCTTTGCAATTGTGAATTGGGCTGCTATAAATATTTGAATGAAGGTGTCTTTTTGATAAAATTACTTCCTTTTGTTGGGTAGATACCCAGTGGTGGGATTGCTGGATCCAATGTTAGGTCTGATTTTTTTTTTTTCTTTCCATAGAGGGTGTACTAATTTGTCATCCTGTCAACAGTGTATGAGAAATTCTGCCTCTTTGTATTCATGCCAGCACCTATTATTTGGGGGCTTTTTTTTTTTTTTTTTAAGTTTTTGGCCAGGGCTGGGTTTGAACCCACCACTTCTGGCATATGGGGCTGGTGCCCTATTCTGTTGAGCCACAGGTGCTGCCCTATTTTGGGGCTTTTTAATAAAAGGCATTCTAACAGGGATTAAGTGATATCTCATTATGGTTTTGCTTTGTAATTTCTGTGATGATTAGTCATGCTGGACATTTTAAAAATATATTTATTGGCCATTTATCTTTTTTTGAAAAGCATGTGTTCGTGTCTTTTGCCCACTTTTCTATAGGGTTGTTTATTTTTTCTCTCTGATTTTCTCAAGTTCTTTGCAGATTTTGGTATTAGCCCTTTATCAAGTGTATATTTTTCCCCATTATGTAGGTTGTCTATTTGTGATGTTGGTTATTTCCTTAGTTGTGTAGAAGCTTTTTAGTTTAATCAAGTCCCATTTATTAATTGTCATTGGGATCTTTGTCATAAATTCATTGCTTGGGCCAGTATCTAGAAGAGTATTTCCTCTATTTTCTTCTAAAATTTGTATAGATTCATGCCTTAGTTTAAGTCTTTTATCCATCTTGGATTAAATTTTGTGAGTGATGAGAGATACGGATCTTATTTCATTTTCTGCATGTGATTATCTGTTTTTCCCATTATCATTTATTAAATAGTACTTCCCCCCCCCACCCAGTATATATTGTTGTCTGCTTTGTCAAAGATCAGTTGTCTGTATGTGGATAGTTTTATGTCTGGGTTCTTTATGCTGATCCATCAGTCTATGTCTCTATTTTTTTACTAATACCATGTTGTTTGGTTACTATACCTTTATAGTATAGTTTGAAGTCTGGTAATGTAATGCCTCCAGATTTATTCTTTTTGCTTAAGATTGCTTTGGCTATTAGGGTTCTTTTCTGATTCCAAGTACAGTATAGAATTATTTTTTCTGGATCTATGAAATATGACATAGGTATTTTAATAGGGATTGCATTGACTCTGTAAGTAATTTTGGGTAGTATGGACATTTTATTAATGTCAATTCTACTGATCCATGAACAAGATATATTTTCCATTTGTTTGTGTTATCTGCAATTTCTTTCTTCTGTGTTTCACAGTTCTCTTTGTAGAGATCTTTCATCTTCTTGGTTAAATATATTTCTAGGTATTTTATTTTGTTTTGTAGCTATTTTAGATGATATTGAGTCTTTGATTTGATTCTCAGTTTGACTGTTATTGGTGTGTAAAAATGTTACTAATTTTTGTACATTGGTTTTGTAACCTGAGACTTTTCTGAATTTATTTATTTATCAATTCCAGGAGTCTTTTGGTAAGGCTCTTGGAGTTTTCTAGACTTAAGATCATATTATCAGTGAAAGTGATAGTTTGACCTCCTCTTTTCCAATTTCAGTACACTTTATTTCTTTCTCTTTCCTGATGGCTCTGGCTGGGATTTCCAGCACTACGTTTAATAGAAGCGGTGATGGTAGACACCCTTATCTTGTTCCAGTTCTAAAGGTGAATGTCTTAACTTTTCCTCATTTAGCATGACATCGACTGTAGGTTTGTTCACATATAACTTTATAATTTTGAGATGTTTTTATGCCTAGTTCGTTGAAGGTTTTATTATGAATTGGTGCTAGATTTTAGAAAGTTTTCCTGTATATATTGAGATGATCATGGTCTTTCTTTTTTGCTTCTGTTTAAGTGGTGAATTATATTTATAGATTTGTGTATTAAATCATCCTTGCATCCCTGGGAACATATCTTCCTAACAATCAATGTGAATAGTCTGAATGCCCCACTCAAGAGTCACAGGCTGGCTGAATGGATGAAAAAATACAATCTAAAGTATCTTCTCTTTCCATAAAACACATATGACTCTCAAGAACTCATAGAAATTCATGGTGAAAGGATGGAAAAAAAATTCCATACAAATGGAAACTAAAAGAAAGTAGGTATAGAAATTCCTGTGTCAGATAAAATTTACTTTAAATAAACAATGGTAAAGAAGGACAAGATAGTCATTATTTAATGGTGAAAGAAAGCAATTTAAAAGAAGATATAACAATACCAAATGTTTGCATACCTAACATAGGAGTCCCCAGATTCATAAAGCAAATTCTATTATATCTAAAGCAAAGAGATAAATTATAGCGTAATAATTTCTGGGGACTTCAACATCCTACTGACAAAGGTGGACAGGCATTCAAACAGAAAATAAATAAGGAAACACTGGACTTAAATGAAACTCTAGAACAAATGGGTCTCCCAGACATTTACAGAACATTTTAACCCCAAACTACTGAATATACATTCTTCTCATCAGCACAGGGAACATTGTCCAACATTAAAAAAAAAATCATATCCTTTTTCTTCTCAGACCACCATGAAATAAAACTAGAAATCACTTCCTAGAAAAACGTTCAGTTCTACACAAAGTCATGGAAATTAAACAACCTGATTCTGAATGATTATTAGGTCAGTAATGAAATTAAAATGAAAATCAAAAGATTTCTCAATCTGAACAACAAAGGGGACACAAGCTATCAAAATCTATGAGATTCAGAAAAGGGAGTTCCTAAGGGAAAATTCGTAGCCTTAAATACTACATCAAAAGATAGAAAGATCACAAATTAACAATCTAATGACACATCTCAGGGAACTAGTAAAGGAAGAGCAACCCAAACCTAAATCCAGCGGATATAAAGAAATAACTAAGGTCAGAGCAGAACTAAGCAAGACTGAAAGCAATAAAACAATTCTAAGGATGAAACAAAAGTTGGTCCTTTGAAAAGATAAACATAATTGATAAACCACTTGCTAGATTAAGAAGGAAATAAAACTAACAAAGGCGATACTACAAGTGATATCATAGAAATGCAAAGTACCATCTGTAAGGATTCTGAGAATCTCTATGCTGGTAACCATTAAACACAGAGGAAATGCATAAATTTCTGGAAACACATAACATACCATGACTTAATCTGGAAGACATGAACAGTGAGTTGAAGTACTCATACTGGAGAAATTATTCCATAGCATTGAGAAGGAGGGAATCCTCCCCAATTCATTCTATGAAGATGGTGTCACCTTGATATAAACCCAGAAAAGAATACAACAAAAAAAGAAAATGGAAGACCAATATACCTTATGAACATAGATACAAAAAACTTAAAAAAAATACTAGTGAACTGAATTCAATAGCATGTCAAAATATTTTGCTGTTGTTCTTTCCATAGGTCAATGTTGAAGAGCCTATATATTCTAGGTATAAATTCTGAGCTTCTTGAGGAGACAGGCCTTATCTAGTACCTTAGCATTCCAAATTTCTTAGATTGTGTCTAATTGTTGCTTGATAAACACACATTGGGATGATGAAGAGTATGAATTCGGTTGACGTTTTAGCTGCCTAAACAACATTCATAACATTTTGTCTAGTAAAATATGTCTGAGCTCCTAATAACTGAGTTACAAATGCACTATTGGCACGTATTCTGTTGATTTCAGTTAAGGCT
>NW_003852427.1:17666295-17666962 GCF_000181295.1 Otolemur garnettii | reverse complement strand
GTATCACTTAATGACTCACTAGATTTCTAAGATATGTCATAGATCAGGTTCGAAAAATTGTGAAAAACAAAATCATAATTTGATAGGAAGACAAGATCTTTCTTTCAGTTTTAATAAAAGGATGGTGAAGATGGAAGGCAATTCTCAAGCTGGTGAATGTTTGTGGCTCATGAATTAACTCCCAAATTGTCACATTGTCATGCTTCTTTTCTTTTCTTTTCTTTTCTTTTTTTTTTTGCATAGGAAACTCATATAGAACTTAACAAATTTACAGAAAGAGCCCATATGTAGAGTGTAAGCTAACAGGAGAGAAGTTAATAGTGCTGTTAGCCGATGTGATTTCCATCATTATCAGCCATTATTCCAAGAATGGTAAGTGGCAGATAAAGAGCTCAGATGAAATTTCCATCTTTTCTGCAGTCAGCATGGAAAATGCATATATTTCGTCTCTAAATTGTTACCCTTTTCATACAAATTGCTCATTATATTTGCTTAGACGTGTGAAATGGAAACTATTTTATTTAAAGGAAAGGAAGGCAGGAAACATGGAATAAAAGACCTATGACTATTTTCAGAATATGCATTTTAAAATCCTTAGCAGTGGTTCTAGTTTTATTTTAGGAAGTCAATAAAAGCTAAGAATTCTCCTGGAAATTAAAAAAAAAAA
>NW_003852427.1:17664970-17666147 GCF_000181295.1 Otolemur garnettii | reverse complement strand
GTGTATATAAACATGAATATTATATATGTAACATATAAACATATATATTTGTATAGATATGAACATAATGCCATATGTAAAGTTAATATTTACATGTCATGTTCAAAGATAGAAATGCAGATAGAATATATTAGAATTTTCATCTGGTCTAAAGACCAGAGGAATAGGATTTATATTGATTTCTTTAGACGAGAATGTGGCAATATTAATTTAGTTCCAGGATAATATATCACAGTGTTTCACGTTCAGCTTTTGTTCTTTCTGTGGAGCTGTTTCTTACATGCCTAATGTTTCAAACATGGTTTGATGTCCAAAAGGCAGCACGTAGTTTTTCCACTGGTATTTGAATCTATGTTAGCTTTTATCAACTTATTAAAAATGCAAAATTCAAACCATTCATACTTTGTGAAATGCTCTGTACATAGAATTTAAATGCATGTATTATGCCTTGGCAATGTCGGTATGGAGTGTTAACCCAGATATTAGCTTCACATGATTTTTAAACCATCAGGATGAAAAAATTAAAATTTGTTCCAGAGTGTAGAATTCATTTTGATTGGTATTGAATTCTATAAAAATTCCCAATATATGTATAATATGTTTGAAATCTTTCAATCAATCGAAAAATAAACTATCGCTTGCTAATCCAAATATGTTAGAATTTAATGGTATCATGTTATCTTTAAAAATTTCATTTAAAAGCAAAACATTTCACGAATGGGTGAACTTTTATGATAAAGAGGGTATTATTATAAAGATTAACTTAAATTTTTTTTGCTTGAAGTTCCATAAAAGAATAACTGTGGTTTGACATTCATCATTTTAAGCCAGCACACTAAAACATTAAATCCATTGTATAGGCAGTTTCTAATATATGCTTTTTAATCATTCTTCTTGCTTCCTCAAGCAAAAACACCAACTTACACTCATCGGTATTAAATGACAGAAATCACAGTACTTGTGGTTGAAGTCTTTTGTTAATATCTCATATTTATATATAAAAAAATCCCCTGTTCTAGGTTGTAATGTAAAATGCAATTGGAAACCACAAATGGTACCAGAGAGCATACGGTTTTTTAATTTCCTTAAAAATAAAAAGCTAGCGAATTAAATCCCTGCTAATGAAGTGTTACATTTCTTAGTTTTCTGCAACTCATTTTAATTGAAAAAAAAAAAA
>NW_003852427.1:17649751-17663221 GCF_000181295.1 Otolemur garnettii | reverse complement strand
CAGCCAGCAATTTTTATACATTTCCGTAGGGTATAAATCTTTCTTTTATTCATATACATACCTATTTTTGCCTACTTAGGATTCAAAGCAGCGGTAGAGACCATATACATGAAGCTGCCATTTAAAGAAAGGATCATAAAACTTGTTGAGCATGAAACAAAGTAAGGGCTGAAGAGTCCTATAATAGAATAGTTATTCCCTTTATAAATCGGCTCATCAAGGAATTCTCTTAAAAATCAAGCTGCTGGTATACAAAGACCATGGATTTATTTGACACAGATGAAGGAAAGAATGAAATTTGAAGTTAAAATGTAGGCACCCTGTTGGATGAAGACCGATTACAAGGAGGGTAAGTGAGGGGAAAAGTTTACTGATTGCCAGAAGTTCAAATCACATATATTCTCCCTCTTCAACTTCCACAGCTGAATTGAGACAATCTGGGGAATACATTACAAATGAATGGGGCAAGTTCATGAAAACTTGCTTAGGGAGTGAATATTGTCTTTGGAAAGCACTTAACCTGAAGCAGAAGACACCTAGACTGGGAATAGACCCCTTCTTTTCTGGAGTAGAACCCAGTAACTGCCTCTGAGCTTTAACTTCTGTTTCCGGTACCCTTACTCCTGACTCATGGGTGAGTCTTATGGAGATTGAACAACTACAGGAGAGGCCAATTGCTCTGGAAGCTTTGTAAGTAACTGGAACATAAATAGCAGAGTTTAGCTTCTGCAAGGCCTCTAATGTGGTTGGGGAAAGAGGGGACAGGCACACATTTCTGAGCACCTTGACCTCAGAGCTGATGGATCCTGTGAGCATTTGAGTTTCTGAGAATGGCGCTTCCTTGATCAATGGGCATGTCACTTGGTAAGTTTGGCTTCTGGGAAAAACATAGAAAGATAGTATCATGGCTTATTAGAGACCGTGGTGTCCCACTGGAGGATTCTTGATTGTGAGGCATCCTGATGGGTCCCCACAAATACTTAACAGGGAATTTTATAGGGCATCAAAGGTTTTGAATCTTCTGTCAGAGCTCAGAGCCAGTGAACTGTGTTATTTTTTCTTTCTTACTTTTTTTTTTTTTTTTTGCTGTGATCCTCTTCATTAGGAATACTGAGTTTAAACAGGAATTTCTATTTTTGGGTAAAAGGAACTGGAAATTTTGGCCTGACTTGAGGTTTCTGGAGGCTTTCCCCAGTGATATGGGCTGGAAGGCATTTGGGATGGTTTCTGTGGTGGGAAGAGACTCCTTGTGAGTGACTCAGCACTTTAGGGAACCAGGACTCAGGGTCACATTCTTGCCAATAGAAATTGGAATATGTGCTTAAGGCACACACTTAAACAAGCTTAAACCATGGTGATATTCTAGGAGCTTTTCTGGAATGTGTCTGGAGGGCATTTGGGTATTTCCCCAGGAGCTGGTTGTTAACACCATCAACATTGACGTGGCATTGGGGTAACCAGGCATCCTTTGTGAAACCCCTTGTTAGTAGCTCTCCACCATGTTTATATATAGTAATGTCTTACTTGACCCAGAGGTTAGAATCCCAGCAGCCTCTGTTCCTTGGAATGCAAACTCAGAAATAAGCAAAAAATTCCCTTGAGTACCTCAAATAGCTTCCATGTCCCCAGACTAAAGCCGTGGACTTTCCTTCTTACAAACTTGTGTGCTGTCACTTGGAGATTGTTTATTTTTACTTAACTGCGGTCATGGTAATTGTGGGTTTTTGGTTTCCCAGCTCAAGCCGATTAAAAGTAACACATTAGGAAGCCTGAGGACATAAGCAAACCGGCAGCAGTGGAGTGACAGTGTCAGACAAGAGAGGAAGAGGCAGAAAACTAAGAAACGGATTTGTAACTGTGTGTTTCATCACAGTTTTATAATGACGTGACGGTGATTCATAACGATGCCACAGTTATCAGTAAAACGGATTATGTTTAGCAGTTGCTATTATTAAAAGGCACGAAAAATTTAATACAGTTTTCAAACATTTACATAAAGTAGGTTTGAGCATCCAGCGGGGTGAGTTGGAGCTTTCTAGATGCAGGGCACAGCCTGCCTCTTTCCTGAAGATGATGGTTATATTTGAATTCTCAGAGCACTTTATTTGTACCTTTTCAATGGCCCTTGCTGTTCTCCTCACTGTATTATAGTCATTTGAGTTCACACTAAATGCCGTTTAATTCATTCACCCAGAGACGTGAGGAAGCTGTATTTCTATCCTGCCATGATGTACGTGACTTTGATGAGTCAGGCTCTATGTGCTTTCAATGTCTTATTTGCAAGACATGGGATTTGGAATAAAGGAACTGGAGGTTTTTTTCAGTTTATAAATTGTGTGCCTTTATATACTGATGATCAAATTTTTCAGTGAATATGCGGAGGTATACGTGGATTCCAACTTTAAATATTAAGCACATCTGTAGAGTCACAGCCAAGTCATTTACATGGGCTTATGGGTTTATTGCCGGATACATGCCCATATCTTGCAATGAAAATAAAGGCTTTTTTTTTTTTTTTTTAAATCATTTTGGACATGTGTTCTTACTTGCTCAGCAACCACTTTATCTTGTGATAACACTTTGGAACAAACAGCTTGGTATTATTATCAGTCTATGTGGCTCTGGTGAAGTGACTTTAGTTATTGTCTCTGGGGTGATCAAAGGACCCAGGCCTGACTAATCAGCATGTGTCACCTCTTAGAATGAAGTGATTGGTGTAGGGATAGACATGTGACCCAAGCAGATGCAATAAAAGCCGATCCAAGGACTGCTTCAGGGAACATTCAGATATTCCAGAAATGCATAGAAGTTGCACAGTGCTACTGTCTTATATTTTCTAGAGGAGCATATTCCTATAAAAAGATAAGTGATTTTTATCTAACCCTAATCTGTTAACATATAAATCAAATTATGTCAATAATTATAAAAATAGATTCCTTTCATTTGCCAAGTAAATTATTTAGTGACAAATTGTTCATAAATTATCTTCATGAGTTCCAACATTTGATTGCTTTTTAAATATGTGTGATTCTTTTCTTTATTCTCTTTTTTTTTGAGACAGAGTCTTACTATGTGATCCTTAGTAGAGTGCTGTGGTGTCACAGCTCACAGCAACCTCAAACTTTTGGCTTAAGTGAATCTTTTGCTTCAGCCTCCCATGTAGCTAGGACTACAGGTGCCCAGCTGGCTAGTTTTTGGTTTCAGTTGTTTAGCTGGCCCGGGTCAGGTTTGAATCTGCCACCCTTGGTGTATGTGGCTGTCACCATAACCACTGTGCTACAGGTGCCAAGCCTTGTGTGATTCTTTTTTTGTTGTTGTTGCATGGATCTGTCCCTTGTTAAACGACATCTCATGTAGGCTAAGATTTGAAATAGAAAATGACATTTAACCCTTCCAATGACTTCTCCACTAAATTGAAACTCATTAGGTAGGAAGGTAAAATGTTGATGACAGTGAGATGCATCGGACTAATGTCTTATCCCTTCTGCCCCCCATCCCATTTATGCTATCATCAATGCCGTTCCACCCTGATGTCTGCCTGGGCTTCTGGGCAGACTTCTGGGCAGCTGTGGAGCTGCAGAAGGGCATCGCACTATTCTTCCTGCTTCTCTTTGTGGATAGTTCAGTCTACTGGTCCTACTTGTAGGCCCAATTAACCTCCCTGTGTCTGTCATTGAATAACAGTAATGACATTAATAATTGTAGAGTCAATAACTAACTCTATTTACCAATTGGTATAGAACTACTAAAGACTATTGCAACCTTACCCATGACAAGGCTGACCCACGGAGGTTGTCCACATTCTATCCTGTACTGCCTGCCCTATTGCTGTTTGTCCATTTCTTTGTGCTATGAGAGATACTTGCTGTCTTACAATTAGTTTGCTTTATCTTTAATGCAGTCATAAATTGTATGTGGCAAAGGTTTATAATCAGAATATTTTACATCTTTTCAAACATTAGTGGACCTACCACCATGTAGTGGAAGGAGCACTGGGTCTTGTGGGTTCTTTCCCTTGTTCGTTCACTAGTCATGACAATAACAGCCCCATAGTCTTCTTGTAGGGGACACTGCTATGCCTGTGTTTCTGTGAAAGAACAAGTTATGAGTGACCATAGTTGGGGCTGCATGAGAAGCATCCTCATCCTGGCCAAAGTTGATTAGATCAGCATTGAGCAATAAGCCTACGGTGTGTGTGGACCAAGGACTTAGGATGTTGATGTTATTTGGTATGAAGAGATGGGCTGGTATGAAGAGATGGGCAAGCCAGATTCCTTTTCTTGGGTAATGAAATTTTAAAATACATGACAAAGAAATTAGTGATTGATGCTGAAAGTAAACAGAGATTACCAGGGTCCCAAGAAGCCTAACTTATGTGCAAGCACAAATTATAAGTTAGGAAAGGCTAAGAGGTCATCTATCAGACATACAGAGGAGAACCTGAAAATTATTCAGTTAGTATTGGGCAAAAAGAAGGGACATCAGAGAATAATTTGTTGGTATTACTATTGGAATACTAGAGAACAGTTCCCGAACTCCTACTGCTAATGTTCCTGACCCCTCCCTGTCCTAGCTCCTGTCCAGGGCTGTCCTTGAAGCCCAATTATGTAGTGATTTCTGCCATCACGACACACGCTCAGTTGACCACTCTCCTTCTTGAGCTTGTTCAAAGGAGGGGGTTTCCATAAGGAAATTGAATAAAACACAGACTGGTCACTAACCAGATGTGAAACCGCTCTCAGCCATAGACATTTCATCTCTAAAATGAACAGGTAGATTTAACCCTTTGGGGCTGGTCTCCAAGGCTCATCTAGCTTGCTGTTTGTAAGCTGACCAATGACCATTTATATGGTTATCTTCACTTGAGTATTTTGAAAATTCATTATTATGTGTTATGCTCACACTCCCAGTTATATTGTGCATTGCCAAAATAAATTAATTTTACCTGCTGTAAGAAAACTTGAGATAACCAAATTTAAAATTAAGGGTGATTTTTCATCCCTTGTGCTAATCAATACTATTGCAGTTTGGTATTAGTCACTGTTGTCATTAGTGTTACAAATAGAATAATCAAATCAAATCAAATAAATAAAGTCTATGTTGCTCACACTGATGAATTTTTTTTCCTAAGGCATCAACCAAATGTAGTGTACTCTTTGTATTTGTCAAGCAATAGTTTTTATCCCATAAAGAATCTTCCTAGTGAACATAGTCTTCTAATTCATATGAGTGTATCTTATTCCTATTATGAATACTGATCTGACACTCGTGGACAGCCCATGAATTAGCTGAACAGGTGTCAGGTAAGTCTCTGCCCTCCATGTTGACTGGCTGGAGAGGGAAGACACCAGCCCTGCATTCTTGGATGCAGTTGGTTCATTCAGTCATTTACTGTTCATTTATTGAGCATTTATTATCTGCCAAGCTCAGTATTGAGTCTCAGGATAGGATAAGTTCCTTTTCTAAAGAGTTCCTTATTTAAATCAGTAATTATTGTAGTTGTCCCATATTAAAGTTCATTTTTTATCTTCTTGGATTTAAAATCTTCAATGTTTAATCATTTACATGGCCACTCAGAGGAAACCATTTACATTTTCCATCTTCACTTTTTAGATGGATAGGTCTATGCAAGTAAGACCACCTATGAGGTGCATCTTTCTGATGAGACACTGGGCTCTGCTTTTGGACCCTGTCTCTATCTTTTATCCATCCTGCAGCTTGAAAGATGGCTTTGACGGAAGGAGCTCTTTCTTGAATCGTGTGGAAATGGCCTACACCTAGGGATGGTAGAGTGGGAAGCCAGGTTCCAGACAACTGCAGAGCTCACACAATACTTCTGGACTCTGTCCTTTTCAGGTATGAGATAAATACATTTCCATGTTGTTCCAGTCACTATTTTTTCAGTTTCTGTTGCTTGTAGCATTGGTGTTACTTTATTTTATTTCTTTGCTGTTTAGCTATGACTATATACACCAATGTCCATGAACTTAAAGCGTGATGTTTGATTAGTTTTGACAAATGCATACACTCATGTAACCACCATCATAGGCAAGATGTAGGTTTCTTTGTGCCTGTTCCTGGTGATTTATGCCTCCTATTCCCATCCCCAGGTGACCATTGATCTGTTTCCTATCAGTAAAGTTAAGTTATATCTTTCCTAGTTTCATTTACAATGGTTGCTTAGTATCTGAGAGGCATTGGTTCCAGGACACTGACCTTTGGTATCCTATGTATACCAAAGTCTGCACATGCTCAAGTCCCTTGTATAGAATAGTGTAGTATTTGCATATAACCTAAACCTATTCACATTCTCTCTTATACAGTGACTATACAGTCACCTCTAGATTGATTACTTATACCATAATATACAATATAATCTAAGTGCTATGTAAATAGTTGTTATACTGTACTTTAAAATTTGTATTAAAAAGAGCCAACAATCCCTTAAATCACTGGGCAAGAGAGATGAATAGAACCTTCTCTAAGGAAGACAGACAAATGGTTAACAAACATATGAAAAATGCTTATCATCCCTAATTATTAGAGAAATGCAAATCAACACCACCCTGAGATATCACCTAACCCCAATGATGGCCCACATCACAAAGTCTCAAAACTGCAGATGCTGGTGTGGATGTGAAGAGAAGGGAACTGCTGGTGGGACTTCAAACTAATAGAACCTTTTTGGAAGGAAGTATGGAGAACCCTCAAAGAACTCAAGCTAGACCTCCCATTTCATCCTGCAATCTCATTGCTAGGCATCTATCCAGAAGATAAAAAAAATCCTTTTACCACAAGGACACTTGCACTAGACTGTTTATTGCAGCTCAATTTACAATCACCAAAATGTGGAAACAGCCTAAATGCCTACCAACCCAGGAATGGATTAACAAGCGGGGTATATGTATACCATAGAATACTATTCAGCCACTAAAAAAAAAAAAAATGGAGACTTTGCATCTTTCGTATTAACCTGGATGGATGTGGAACACATTATTCTTAGTAAAGCATCACAAGAATGGAGAAATAAGAATCCTATGTACTTAATTCTGATATGAGGACAATTAAGGTCCTGGTACACAGTGGGGGGTGGGGGCTGGGCAGAGCTGAGAAAGGAAAGGAGAGGGGGTAGAGGGGGTCAAAGAGTGTGGTACACTTTTGGGGGGCGGGACACAATTATAAGAGGGTCCTTATCTAACAAAAGCAATCAATGTAACCTGGTTCTGTGTGCCCTCAATGAGTCCCCAACAATAAAAAAAAAAAAAAATTGTATTTTGGCCGGGTACGATGGCTCATGCCTGTAATTCTAGCACACTGGGAGGCTGAGGCAGGTGGATTGCTTGAGCTCAGGAGTTTGAGACCAACCTGAGTAAGAGTGAGACCCTGTCTCTACTAAAAGTAGAAAAACTAGCTGGGTGTAGTGGCATACACGTATAGTCCCTGGTACTCAGGAGGCTGAGCAAGAGAACTGCTTAAGCCCACTGAGTTTGAGGTTGCTGTGAGCTATGACACTATGGCACTCTACCCCAGAGCCACAGAGTAAGACTTTGTCTCAAGTAAATAAATAAAAATAAAATTTGTATTTTCATGTCATATTGTTATTTTTAAATTTTGAGTATTTTTGGTCTGCAGTTGATTGAATCTGCAGATGTAGAACCCTCAGATGTGGAGGGCCAAGTATACATGTTCTCTTTTGTATGGCCTCTTTCACTTAACATAATGCTTTTATTTTATTTTATTTTATTTTTTATGTTGCCCACGTTTACTTTTATAGTAAAACATATTTTTTGTTTTGTTTTGAAATTTTTTTTTAGATTAATTTGAGGTTACCAATGATTAGGTTACATCATTTGCGTCTGTTAGGTAAAGTCCCTGTTGTAGTTGTGCCCCTCACCAGGAAGGTGTGCCATGTACTTTTGCATGGGGTCCATTAGGTGAGAGCGCACCAATCCTTCCCCTTCCTCCCCTCCCCCTCCCTCTTCTCCACTTCCCCCAACTTGAATTAATGGAATTTTTCTCTTGTGTGGGCATGTATTTGCTTGTCAACTGGCTTCATGTTAACATAATGCTTTTAGATGAAAAATTTCATATATATTAGTGTTTCTCCAGAAAAACAGAATAAATTGTGTGTATCTATCTATCTATCTATCATCTATCTATCATCTATCTATCAGCTTTCCATCTAATCAGCCATTCATCATTTCTCTCTCTCTCTCTTTCATCTACCTATCTAGAGGAAGAAATTTATTTTAAGGAACTGGTTTATGGGAGTCTGGCAATCCCCAAATTTTCAGGGTAGGCAGGCAGGCTGGAGACCCAGGGAAAAGTCAATGATGAAGGCAGTCTGTTATCACAATTATCTTTTCCTGGGGGGAAGTCAGTCTTTTTTTCTATTAATGCCTTTAACTGGATAAGAACTATCTATATCATGGAAGGCAATTTGCTTTACTCAAAGCTTATTGATTTAAATGTTAACCTCATCTAAAGAAAATACCTCCACAGAAACATCAAAATAGTATTTGTCCAAATATCTAGCCAAGTTGACACGTAAAATCAACCTTTACACATTCCATTGTCTGGATATAACACAACACACCTTGTTTACCTGGTGATGGAAATTCAATCTGTTTTTAATGTTTGATTATTACACATAGAACTTTCACAAACATTTGTGTGCAAGTTCTTGTATGGACATGTGCTTTCACACTTAGGAGTGGGATTGCTGGATTGTCTGATAAAAATGGAAGCTTATAACAAACTACGGCACTGTTTTCTGAAGTTAACACCGCATTTTATATTCTGAATCCAATACATGAAAGTTCAGTCACTTCAGATCCTTGCCAGTACTTGGTATTACCAGTCTTTTACAATTTTGGCCATTTTAGTAAGTGTGCAGTGGCGTCACACTGTCGTTTTAAGTTGCATTTCTCTGAGGACTGATGTCAAGCTTGTTTTCATATGCTTATTTGCTAACTTTCTACTTAAGCTATTTTCTATTTATTAAGTTTGAAGGTTTCTTTTATATATTGTGGACACAAGTCATTCCTCAGATATATCTATTATGACTAATTTAAACCAGTGTGGGCTTGTCTTTTAATTTTCTTGATGGTGTCTTTGGAAGAGTAGAAGTTTTTAATTTTGGTGAAGTCTAATTTATCAGGTTTTAAAATTTATAACATGTGCTTTTTTCTGTCTTGTTTATTTTTGTTTAACTCAAAGTCAGGAACCTTTTCTCATGTGTTTTCTTTTAAGAAACGTTTTATGATTTTAGGCTTTTTAATTTAGATATTTAATCCATTTTTGGTTAATTCCTATATCTGTTCAAAGTTCATTTTTTATGGTATGGATGTTAAAGTGTCATTTGTTGAACAGTGTATCATTCTTTTTTCTTTTTTTTTGAGACAGAGCCTCAACCTATCCCCTTGGATAGAGTGCCGTGGCATCACAGCTCACAGCAACCTCCAGCTCCTGGGCTCAAGGGAGTCTCCTGCCTCAGCCTCCCAAGTAGCTGGGACCACAGGCGCCTGCCACAACGCCCGGCTGTTTTTTGGTTGCAGCCATCATTGTTGTTTGGTGGGCCGGGCTGGATTTGAACTTGCTACCTTAGGTGTATGTGGCTGGCGCCTTAGCCGCTTGAGCCACAGGCGCCAAGCCAGTGTATCATTCTTGATGGAATTATTTGGCATATTTGTTTGAAGTCAATTGATCATGTATGTGGGTATCCACTTCTGGATTCTTCTCTGTTCCATTAATCTATATGCTTTTCATTGTGATAATATCATACTGTCTTCATTATTTCAAATTCATCTATTTTTTTTTCTTTGAGATTGAGTCTCACTTTGTCACCATCAGTAGAGTGTTGTGGCACTCATAGCAACCTCAAACTCTTGGACTCAAGCGATTCTCTTGCCTCAGCCTCCAAAGTAGCTGGGGTTACAGGTGCCCACCACAACATCCAGCTATTTTTAGAGATGGGGTCTCACTCTTGCTCAGGCTGGTCATGTATGTATTTTTAAATTGCAGGAACACACGTCCACTTTTGCATTCTAATACAAATCCTGGTGCTTTTTATGTTAGTTTATGTTATCTAATATATTCCACTTAATAGTAGAGTTTATCTTGGCATCCTAGATAGGAAGAAAAATATGCTTTATGATTAAATGAGTACACCCCTAATTACTGCCTCTGATAAACCAGGAACCCCTCCATCATACTTAAGCAGAAATCAAAGGTCCTGAATTATCTGAACAAAGGTAGAAAGGCAGAAATGTTATATAAAAGAAGAAAAGAAAAATTATTGAGCCTTTACTCCATGCTGTGGATCTTTCCAGACACACCCCCTGGTACCCTTGTGAAGTAAGCAATAGGAATTTTATTTATCAGTGGACAAAAGAGGGTTCCAGAGGTTTAGTCCCACAGTCATTCAGTGTTTTCAAAGGAGCGTTATTGAGATAGAAATCACATATCACGAAATTCACTCATTTAAGTTGTACAAGTCAACAGTGTTTAGTATATTCACAAGGTTGTACCACCACAACCATGATCAAATTTTGGAACATTTTTGTCATCCCCCACCCCACACAGAAAATCCCTACTCATGGGCAGCTCCTGTGGCTCAAAGGAGTAGAGTACTGGCCCCATATGCTGGAGGTGGCGGGTTCAAACCCGGCTCCGGCCAAAAACTGGAAAAAAAAAAGAAAATCCATACTCATTGGCCTCATTCCACCTCCACCAACACTGGCCACATCTCTGCCCCACGTTGACTTACCCACACGGGCCCTAAGCAACTGTTGACCTACCTTCTGCTCTGTCCATTTGCCTATTTTAGACATTTTATATAAATGGGGTATAAAAGGCAGTCTTTTTGAGTGAGTTATCTTACTTAGCAGGATGTTTTCAAGTTTCATCAATGTTGCAGCCATCATAAGTACCTCATGCCTTTTTATTATTGAATAATATTCCATTGTGTGGATGTGCTATGTTTTCTTTACCCGCTCATTAGTGAATGGAAATACGGCTTTTCCCATTTTGCGGATAGTAATAATGTTGTGAACATTTGTGAGCCAATTTTGTGTAGGAAACATTTTCATTTCCTTTGGGGATTTTGGGCATAGGCGTACAATTGCTGGGTCATTTGGACCCTGAGGTTTTAAGCCCCAGTCTGTCAGATTGTGAACCTTCTTCTCTTCTCTTCCCTTTATCCAAGACTGCTTTTCCATGTAATTTGTTTATGTGGAAGAATAATCCACTGAGTCTTTGTCTTCTACGTTGTCTTTCTTCTATGGGAAATGGAGTGAATAATAATTTTTCCCCTCAGTCCCTCACATTACCCAATACAGCACCTTTAGAATATAGTGTTAACAATTTGTTCCTACACTCATCTCCTGAGGGAAATGAAAGCTGCTCTGTGTTTTAAGGGCCAAGAACAAATCATAAGCAGATCATTTAAGAGAAAGATGATGTGAAGGGAGAGGGACTGGGAGAATGGAGGTTTTGGATTTGGTGGGTTTCTGTGAGATATTGGAGTTATGTTCTCTAAATGGAGGAAATGGTTGTATGTATTGTTGGAGGATCCTGAGAAGTAGTGGGTGAGAGTCCTCTGTGGCTGTGGGGAGATGTCCAGGGCATCTCTGTGATCTACCTGGAGAAGCGGCGAGGGAACAGCAAGTGACAGTGTCCTTGAATAGCAAATGAGGTTGTAGTACAGGTAGTGACCACCAAGGATCAGGTCCATTACCTGGTGTCCAGTAACCACATAAATTTCCAGGGTCTACACATAATCTCCGAGGTGGTAGCCTCAGTAATGACTGGAATTGGACCAATCTTGCAAAACCCTGGTGAGTACCACCATATTGATTTAGAAGAAAATAAGTGACTTAGATGATAAAAAGGGCCTACTTTTTAATCTATTAAGGCTACAGAGGATGCCACAGTAAATAAGTCTTTTAGATACATAAATTATCATGCCACCAAACAGTGCATGCAATGCTATTTTTGACTATATAATTTCCTATATTATAAATAGATGACGACAAATAGGTAAATTTCCCTGAGCCATAAAGAAAGTGGTTAGCACTAGAAGGTTCATCTGACAGTCCATACATATCCACGTGAGAAAATTGTCAGCCAGAGTCATTGTTCTTTCTCCTGTGCTCTTGGAAAGCCACTTTTGAAACAGGAGAGTGGTTAGGAAACTTGTTCAGTGGTAAACATTTAACAAATTGTAGTACATGACTACAACTTTCAATGACCTTTATCCTCTTTAGAAGTTTATCTATTTTTTCAATATTTTCCACCCATCAAATTATAGCTGCATACCATGTGTGTATGTAAACAGTGTTTGAGAAAGCAGTAATAGTTATCATAGATTGCATACCAGCTCTTATACTTACTGGATACTTTATGTAAATTGTCTCTTTAGACTTTCATAAAGAAAGTTTTCTGTGGATGTTATTTTTGTCCTTTTATTGATGAAAACCAGAGGCTTGGAAGATATAGGAAATTCTTAGGGCTAGACATATATATTTATCTCAGAAACTCCCTTTTGATCCCAGTCTTTCCATCAGGTTTTGCTCTGAGAATCATTCACTTATTCAGATTACACCACTGGATACCTACCATGAGGCGGGCACTGGGGTTAGAGTGTCAAGGATAGAACAGCTCTGATCTGAGTCGGCCCTAGGTGTCACTTAAATTTTGACTCTCACCTAACCTTTTACTCCTGGCTACTTGTTTCTTCCTTTTCACGCTCTGTTTATATCCCATCAACAACACCATCTTTTTAACAGTGTCCTGAGAGTCAACTTCCTGCTCAAAATGTTCTAGTAAAACAAGTTATATATGACATAAAGCAAAGAAAGAAGGACATCAAAGAGGCAGGCAAAATTTAGCATTGCATTCGCCAGACTTCCTGGGAACAGCTGAGTGTGAACACAGTTCACAGATTAAGGTTCAAAGAGATTTAAGGAGAAAAATAAGTTTAAGGAGAAAAATCATTCACAACGTTAAGCATCATGTGGTCGTGTGGACGTTTTCTGCCACAATCAACAAAAACTTATCAATGATAAGACCTTGAAAACAAAGTCTTAACAAAATAAAATGGACTTACAGTGATGTACTCAAAGGCGCTTGATAATAGATTTTTTTTTTTTGATAATAGATTTAACAATCTGATCGTGCCAGAGTTGTTTAGAGAATTAACTCAAGGTCAGTCTCCTCTGAGTCACGTGGACTTATACTCTTTCTTCCAAATACAGGAAAGGAAGAAACTTTTTTCTTGTTTAGATTTTGGCTAAACATAAACAGCTAGGAGAAATCAACCAAAAAAGTGAAAACAAGTCACCAGTTGTCAGCGGGGTGAACTTTATTTCTAAACTTTATAAATACAAACAATTTTAAAAAGCAAGTCAAAACAAAAACAATCTCAAGTGCCAAAAATAAAACAAAATGAAACACCATGTAAAGTGTTTT
>NW_003852427.1:17649213-17649649 GCF_000181295.1 Otolemur garnettii | reverse complement strand
GATGAGGACCAATTATATCTGAATGGGTTATTTTTTGTGGTGCGAGTAATTAGTACAGCTTCAAATCAAATGCCTAAAATCTTCATTTTCAAATTGCCTTGTTGCCAGCAATTCCCATATTCGATCATTTTTTCTACATTCCATATTTTCATTAGTCAAAATATCTTATATAACAGAACTGTACAAATATCTGGTTTTCATATAGCATCCCTTATCTGAATGGGTGACTGTTCTTACTGTTTTATTTCCTACACATACTTTCTTTCATGGTTGCTTCCTTAAGTAAAACAAGAGTGTACTGAAATGATCCAGGTCAATCTAAGAGTTTCCCTCTCTGTGTAGAGTTTATCACATTTCATTTTTTCTCCAGCAATTTAATACCATAAATTATTTTGGGGATAATCAACAAAGGCTGATGTCTATTATACAAGTGCAT
>NW_003852427.1:17640025-17646387 GCF_000181295.1 Otolemur garnettii | reverse complement strand
AAAAGAACTCACATTTTTACCATGTCTGGTCTTTCAGCCTAAGAACTTAGTTTTAATATATTTTTCTATATATTTAAGTATTCTTTATCTTCTTTCAGTAATGTCTTATGGGTACCTTTATGAAGAGCTTTTTGTTATATTAATTTCTAGGTATCTGAGGCCTTTTGATCCAACTATAAATGATTATTTTGAATATTTCATTTTCTAATTGTTGTGGCTGATAGATAAATTGTCCATCCAGTGTCCTTGCTGAATTCACTTACTACTAAACTTCATTTATATATTCTTCTGAATTGTCTACATATAGAATTATGCCCTTCATGTTCTTTTACTGTTTTCTATTTCTGTATAACATCACTATAATTTCTTCCTTAAATGTCCAGTGTAACTCACAGGCGAAGCACAGCTGCTCCTAGAATTGACATGGTGTGAAGAGTTTAAAAAATAGATTTCTTTTTCAGTTATTGAAAGATTCAGATTTTCTTTCTTCTTATCAAGTTTAGTGAGTAGGTTTTATTTTTAGTCCAATCTGGGTTTATTTCAGAAACTTTGCCTATTGTTTATACCTTAACGTTATTGCTATAAAGTTATCCACATCGTCTCTTCTCATGACCTCAGAATGTCTACATTCTCTGGAGGGCTTGTCCTTCAGTCCTGGGTTGGTCATTTGTGGCTTCTCACTATTCTTTACCAATTTTCTTCATCTTTAAAGAGCCAATATTTTGTTTTTTATCTTATCTGTGGTAAGCTTTTTTTTTTTTTTTAGAATCCAGCTGTCTTCAATTAAGCAGAAATTACAGAGATTTTCAAATATACCAAACAATAACTTTTCTCAGTAATTATTTTTGCTTTAGAAAATGGTTATTTTTCATAAAGCTGTTAGATTAACAAGTAATAGTGTTCCCATTTTAATGAGTTAAATAAATCTTTAATAAATTTCTCAGTTTTAATTTCTAATACTGTTAATAGGGGGATAGGTAACTCACAAATAAAAGGATTTGAGTATAAAGGGTATCGCCTCATACCTGTAAAAATGTTTTTATTTTTAAAGAAAGATAAATGCTGGTGCAGATGTGGAGAAAAGGGAATCCTTGTACACTGTTGGTGGAAATATAAATCAGTGCAGCCATCATGGACAATAGTATGGGAGATTGTCAAAATAACAAAAATAGAACTACCGTATGATCCAGCAATTTCACTTCTGGCTGTCCAACTAAAGCAAAGCAAATCAATACATTGAAGAGATATCTGCACTGCTCTGTTCATTGCCACATTATTCACAGTAGCCAAGATACAGAGACAACCTCTATCCATCAATGAATGAATTCATAGAGAAAATGTGGTACACAATGTAATACCATTGAGTCTTAAAAAAGAAGGAAATCCTGTCATTTGCTACAGCGTGGATGTATCTGGAGGACATCATTCTTAATGAAATAGGCCAAGCACTCAAAGACAACTACTGCATGATCTCAGCTATATCTGGACTCCCAAAAATCAAACTCACAGAAGCACAGAACAGAATGATGTTAACTGGGGCTCATGTGGGGGGTGAAACATGGAATGGGGAGATGTTGGTTAAAAGCTATTAATTTTTAGGTAGACAGGAGGAATAAATTCTGGACATCTATTATGTATAATGGTGTCTATAAATAATAATATATATTAAAAATTGTTAGGAGAGTAGATATTTTATTATTCTCATCACATTTAAAGTAGGTGAGGTGATGGATAAGTTAATTTGTTTGACTTAATCATTTCGCAGTGTATTCATGTAGCAAAACATCATGTTATACACTATATATATATTTTGCCATTTATCAATTAAAAAATAAATGAAATGTTAAATCTGGGTAAAGCATATACCATTCTTTGTATATCATTCTTACAAATTTTCTGTAAATCTGAAATTATTTCAAAATAAAATGGAAGAAAAGAAAAAGGATAATTTTGTTGAATGACTAAAAAAAAAGATTGAAAGTTTTGAGATTAAAATTAAAAAGTTTAACGCCTGATGCTGTAGGTATTTAACTCACAGAAATGGAGACAGCAGCAGGTGAAAATACAGAAAACCAGGGTGTTTGGCCTTGCAGAGAAAGGAGAGGTTGCTCGGAATGCAGCTTATCCCAGGGGAGGGTGTGCTCCAGGGCTCCCTTAGAAGCAGGACCTCATCGACTCTCCCTCCCCTTTTAGAAGATTGCTTCTTAGGTTCTTTCCCTTGGGACTTTCACTGATGCTTCTGCTCCCAAGGCAGGCACCATAAAACTGAGTATTTACAGAAGGACACCTTCCACAGAGTCAAAATGCTTCTGCACAGCCAAAACACAGTAAGTAAAGCAAGTAAAGTAAAGTAGAGCTGTCCTCCTTGAAAGCATTGGGTATGTTTACTCTGGTGAGTCAAGTATTTATGGTTTTTTAAATGTTTTTGACTATTGAGAATTCATTTTCTTTTTAAACAGAACTCTACAGTTTCCTGTTAGGAATCACCTCTTCCCTATAATCTGGAATATTGAAAAATATCTGGAGTTAATAAAGAGACCTTTCCTTTTTTTATAGAGGGAAGAAGGCTTGACCAAGCTCCACCAATCAGAACACAAAACTGTCCTTCCCAGAACACGGCACTGGAAATAGTGGGTGTTTATGTGTGCTAATTTCTAGAAGTGAAAATTGTCCTCAGACTGTTCCTGTCCTTTTGGATTTCTGGCATCAGTTGGTTCCAGCTTGTTCCCAAGCCCAGTATCTTAGCCCTTTCATCAACTCTCTAAGCTCCTAATCACTTCCCCTTAAAATAGACATCCTTGTTACTGAAATTGACTTCATCTTTCTCCCAAGCTTTCATTCCTACTACTGGGCAGAGACAAATTTAACTCAGACTGTGCAAACTCTTTTATAAATCAATTTGGGAATAACTGTCTGGTCAGGATACACATGTAAAGCTCATTTTAACCTCTTTTTCAAGGCTGTTTCTTCTTGGGAAGTTGATTCCCTATCTCTCCTTTCTAATCAGCAAATGAATGCAGGGGTTAGTTTACATCTTCAGATGGGAGCAGATATTAGATCCCCACTTATTTCGGGTTGTTATCACACTGGTCTGCTGTGATGCTGGCAGCTACTCTCACGTATGGATTTTATTCAGTTGAAGTTTAGTCCTTACCTTGTCTCAATTTGGAAACTTGCAAAGCCTTGCCTTTTTGTTTTAACCTCAGGCCTCTTCTAGTCTATAGTGTACTCAGAACTTCTAGGACTTCCCCCTGCCGTCCCTAAGGTCCATGGGAATTTATGCATTCTCTCTACCATGTGCAGACTGGGCCTGTATGTCAGACAATGCTTCTAAACACCTCCTAGGTAATTATTAAGATTATTGTCTGGATGGTACCATGTTGTTGCTGTATCACATAAAAGTGAGAATTCACTTAGGGACTCTCAATTTTTCTGAGCTGTACCCTAAAGTGAAGAGTACCTCCCTCCTTACCTTGGGGGCCACTCAGTTGAGTGTTTTATCATTTCCCTTCCTCTTATCAGGATTTATTATTTATTTATTTATTTTTAACTTAATTTTTATTAAATCACAACTGTATACATTTGTGGGATACAATATGATGATTTGATATACAATGTGGAGTGCTTACATCAAACTGATGAACATACCCATCACCTCGCTTACTTGTTTTTGTAGTAAGACATTTAGAATATACCCTTAACTGTTTTGAAGTGGACCCTTGCATTGTGCTCATGAGGTGAGATCCTGGAGGGAGGGGATTTGGTAGGATTTGTGTTTTAAATGCTGAGAGTGAAGCCTGAGCCTCACGGTTGACTTCCAGCTTCTCTGCTTCCTTCTCTCTGAACCTTATTTCCAGAACTTCTGGGCTTCCTGTCAAGGGGAAACTCCTCTTATATAAGATGTATCAGGATCATACATCCCGAGGGTTTAAAGTAATAAATTTCATTTTTTACTCAGGCAAAGCCAAGGTGAGGTTGATGGAGTCCCGAGGGTGGGATCTGTGTACCTCTTCTCTGAGAGAGAACTCAGCAAAGGAGGCTACTTCTTCCACCTGCCCCCCTCTCCTCGGCATCTTTCACATCCAGATCTCTTGGAGCGTTCAGTGGATATTTAAAGGCAAGGACTGGAATTGTCTTCCCTCCCTGGCCACATCTCAGATACATGGTCCCACCTAGACGCCAATGTGTAAGAACCAGGAAAGATAGTCGCTTGTATGCACAGGAGGAAAACGATGGGGGTTTAATCAACACTGTCTCTGTTACATCATATGCTGCTGTTTCCCAGTGCTGTGGTAATTGTTTTTCCTTTTCCTGAGCCAATGATGACATTGTAACTATGAGGAATGAACCAGCTAATCAAGTAAGAGTTGCATGGGGAGATATTTCAAGAACATTTCTATTGGCTTTCTAAAGCTGTGGGCTGTGGTACTCTTTTGCTATTTTTGGCTTTTCCATGTGTCATGCTTAAATTTTGACTAATGAAGTCTGATTTATTATCATTTTCAGTCTCTTAACTTGTACAATGGGACACAATTGACCTGCTAAGCTATGGATTTGAGAATAGTAAAGTCATTGATACATTTTCAGAAAAGTAGTTCAGGAAAATAACTTTCTTGGTGTGTATGGGTTTCCAAATACAATACTTTCCTTGACAAGTGTTGAAAAAAATCTTAGAGCTGATAACAATAAATATAATTGACAAATGCTTTCAAGAGCAAGGTATGTAGTACTAAACATGTACTAAGTTGAAAAATGAACAGGTATAATAATAACTCGTAGGTTGAAAAGCAATGAATTATTTAGAAAATATTTCAAAATAATATAACGTGTCTAAAATTATCTTGGAGTACAAAAATACCTGTTGAAATGATATTGTATAATTATATAGTATGATACAATTAATGGTATAGTACAATATAATAATATAGTATGTAGTGTAATAGTACAACCAGCTGATTTATTTGTTTTGTAAAATTTTAAATTTATAGTGATGTTTCTTCTTTCCTCCTCCAAAATCTAAGGTAGATTAACCTGCACCTTTAAATGACTGATCTTTATTCTTTCATTCTTGGTATTTTATCAGAAGATTAATAGATACTTAAACATGTTTTTGTGTCTCATCACCACAAAATTATCAAGTAGGATACTGGAAAACTAATGTTAATGTTTTTCATTCAGATTTTAAGTTATTATTTAATAGTAAATTACAAAGTAATGAAAACTGTTGCTCTCCCTCATTGGTGACTTAATTTTTATGCCTAGTTTCATTTTACGTAAAATATTTTCTATAAGTATTTTCCAATTCAAGGTGCTACATTTAAAAATTCACTGGCTGAGAATCTTAACAATGGTTGTAATTTACTATAAGTTCTAATGTCTCAAGATCAATAGCTAGTGTTTTTTTAATAGTTTCTTCTTTGGAAATGGTTAATTTCATTTGTTTCATATGTTGTTTCTGGAATATTTCAATGATCATTCCTTAGAATCTTGTTATTGCTTCATGAAAGACTGAAACGCATTAGCAATTATCATTGCTGACAGAGACATCACAGTTCTGGAAAGCAACATATGGTCCCTTTATGTCAGAGACTAAAAAAAATTCAAGGCAAAGGAATGACTTTTTTTCTGTACAATAAACTTTTTATTTTATACGTGGGAATAATTTCTCAACTTCTGTTATTTTATGAATAGGAAAAATATATACATTTTAAAAATCAGGGCCCCTGACATAATTTACATAATTTCAAGGCTAACATTTATTTTACATTAGTTTTAATGGGTTTTATAAGACAGAAAAATTTGAGAATGATTTTGAAAATAGGAAACAATATAAATAATCCCACATGGAAACTCTGGGGTTATTATAAAACAAAATACTGAGAACTTTTTCCATGTTATACATATTCAAGTTCTGCTAGTCATAAATTCTGTCCATTCTTCTTATTCTTGGTGTTGGATAAGATCCAATATATGGTATTTCTTGAAGCATGTCACCTAGTTCTCTGGAGGAAGTTCTATGAAGTTTTCCTAAAATTTAGTCTGATGGTAAATCAAGGGATAATAATTTAAAAACAACAGAATTTATCCTTAATAATTACAAAGCTTAAAAATAGCTACTTATTCCAATTATTTATTTCATTTATGTACAATCAACAAGAGTTTTTTTATTATTCACAGATGAAATTAGCAACTGAACATTCTTACCTAGAGTGCCAGATCCTTATTTTTGAAGAAGAATTTCATAGGAATTTCACATCAGGGCATATACTTGGCAATTAAATGTTTTGTCTGTTATGACCAGTTCTGTTTTAATTGCCTGTGTGGCAGAGGGTAAGACACTGAACCTCTAGAAGGTTAGTTTC
>NW_003852427.1:17637190-17639059 GCF_000181295.1 Otolemur garnettii | reverse complement strand
ATAGACATATATGATGTTTGTAAACACTATGTGTATATATATACATATCATATTTGTAAACACTGTATACACACACACATACATATACATATGAATTTTCTTTTTTTCTTTTTTTATTGAGACAGAGTCTCACTTTGTCACAGTTGGTAGAGTGCCGTGGCTTCATAGCTCTCAGCAACCTCAAACTCTTGGACTGAAGCAATTCTCTTGTCTGAGCTTCCCTAATCGCTGGGACTACAGGCACCCACCACAACACCCTGCTATTTTTTTTTTAATCTTTAAGGTGTTTTTTTTTTTTTTAGTACATTTGTTAGATGCAATGTTTGGGGAAATTCCCTGCTATTTTTGTTGTTGTTTTTTTGTTCAGCAGACCTAGGCACGGTTTGAACCCACTGGCCCGGAGCATGTGGCCGGCACCCTAACCACTTAGCTACGGCACCCAACCCCTATGTATTTTCTTTACCTGTTCATCCACTGATGGACACGCAGGCTATTTCCCTATCTTGGCTATTGTGAATAATGTTGCAATGCAGATTCTCTTCAAGCCAGCGATTATATTTCCTTTGATACATGCCTAGCAGTGGGATTGATGGACTGTACGGTAGTTCAAGTTTGAACTTTTTGAAGACCCTTTATACTGTTTTGCATAATGATTGTTCCAATTTACATTCCCACCAGCAATGTGTAAGGGTTTCCTTTTCTCCACATCCTCACCAAAAGTTGTTATCTTCTGGCTTTTTGATAGTAGCCATCTTAACAAGTGCAGGATAACATTTCATGTGGTTTGATTTGCATTTCTCTGATTAATAATGTTAACCATTTTTTTTTACATACCTGTTGTCTATTAGTTTGTAGGTCTTTTGCCCAGTTTTTAATTGGGTTATTCAATTTGCTATTGAATTGTATGAGTTTGTTATATAGTTGGGCTGTTAGCCCCTTATTGGATATATGGTTTGCAAATATTTTTCCCCTTCCACAGGTTGCCTTTTTATTATATTAATTTTGATATGGCCACATGACAGAGAGCTATGTAAAAGCAAGAGCGGATGGTGTGAAAGCATGTTCACTGACGTGGAAGGATGCTGATGAGAGCATTAGGTGAGAAGTGTGGTCTCATATTTCTAAGAAAAGCACAAGAAGGATGCAGTGATTTGTTTCCAAGTGATTGAATTATGGCAATTTTTTTATTTCTATTATATAATTTACTTTCTGTATTTTATATAATAACTATGTATTTAATATAGTACAAAATGTTTTAAAATATGTGCCGTTGGGTTTTTGAAGTACGAGAGAAATTACTTGTGTTGATAGAAATTAAGTGCAATTATACACAGAGCACAAAGAATCCTGGAACTCCCCATAGCCTTTCCTCTGGAACCTGGGTCTTCCACAACTATGATGTCCAGCAGACTTCAAAAGGTCGGTTAGCCTAAAGGCATTACTCTAAGCTTGAGGAACCAGCCTTCCCCCTGCTCCCTTGACATTTATATTTCCAAAGAGAGGTTACGACTGGTGAAGCTTGCCATAATGTGATACAGATTGCTATGCTGCAATGTTCAGGCCAAATCTCCTTAGAGGCACAGGCCAGCTCTGTGCTTGCTTTCAGCTAATTCATTCAACTGCTTAATCAGATGATTAATCAAATGTGAGGGCAAGAAGAAATAATTCTCAGAGAGCAGAAATTCTTTCAGAGGATCACACTGACTGAGTTCTTAAAGTTCATATAGGTGAGCTGGTCGCCATGTACACAGAAGCCACTTAAGACTTCGTGGCCTGATTATATATTGATTTTGTAATAGTATTGAGTACATTGGGTATTTTTTTTCCAGGGGAGGGGAGGGGGGTGGACTAGTGGGGGGAGGGTAATCG
>NW_003852427.1:17633490-17636631 GCF_000181295.1 Otolemur garnettii | reverse complement strand
GATACCTGCTTGATTTTCATTTCTTTTGTAGTATCAAGTTTTGGCATTCTGGAAGTTTTCAGAATTCTTGCCTGATCCATTAATTCAGTAACTATCCACCTGTCCAGAATGGTTAATTAGGGCAGGGATATCACTCTACACTAATATTTCTTAAATTAAATATCCTGATGTGATTGTCCCTTAGCCCACTCCTACTCTTAAGATTGTACTTCCTCTATCACTCGCTCTGTCTCAGGAACACCAACGCTATTTGTTTCTTATTTATATCTTGGTCAACTCTTAGACTCTTTAAATATGACTCATGTCTTTCTTCAGCTTGGATCATTTTATTCTTCTGGTACTACTTTAATTATTATTCCCTTACTACTTGACTGTTTGAACCCCATTCTGCCTATCTGGAGCTTACTGTTTCTCTCTCTCTTTTTTATACCAAGTCTTTCTCTGTTACCCCAGTGGAACACAGTGATGTCATCCTAGCTCATTGCAACCTCAGACCCCTGGGTTCAAGTTCCCTGAGTAGCTGGGACTACAGGACTGTGCCATCATATCCAGCTAATTTTTTCTATTTTTGGTAGAGACAAGGTCTCACTCTTGTTCATTCTCCAACTCTTGACCTTAAGGGATCCTCTTGCCTTGGACGCCCAAGTGCTATGATTACAGCCTGAGCCATCGCTCCCAGCCTTACTGTTTCTCTTCTATTTTCCATTTCTATGTTTTGTTTTTGTTATAGGAGATTTATTCAATCTTATCTTCCATGGTACTAATTCAGTCTTTGGCAATGTTCATTCTGTGATTCATCTTGGTTGAAATTTTTATTCTGAATAATCTTAGATGCTTTCCAAGAACATTTTCTTTTTCTTTGTCTGCTCCTTTTTACAGCAGCCTATTCAAGTTTTATAGATGCAGGTGTTGCCTATTTTTTCTCAAATTAACTTTGAATTATCTAACATTTTTCTTCTGCAGTACCACTGTTTCCTCCAGCAGTAGGGGTTCTGTCTACTAAGTAAGGACTCTACTTACCAGAGTCCTTCTCTTTTATAGTTTATTTTCCCCAGATGCCTTGATTTTAGGTGGTCCTTTTGTATTCGTGAAGGAAGAACTAGTTTGATAATTCTAAATAACTAATACTGAGGTTCCTCTGCAATCATGTAGGCCAATTTCCACAGAAGTTCTTTCCCTGGAATGCAGGAGCCTAAGATCTTCCCTTTTAGCCAGTGGGAGATAAGTAGACAGGTGAGCTTAGGCCCCCATGACTGATGACGCTGGAATCCAGGGTAATGTCAGGCTCTGTTCTGTTTATCGCTGGCCCTAACACCCATGCTGGGATTGCCTGCCAGGAAGGCCTTTTGCTTTATTTAGTAACATCCATACTTGTCTGGAGCCTGTGTGCTCAGAATCATTCTTCGCCCTTGCTCTGCTCTGTATCACAGGAAGATTGGCTCTAGCAAGCTGTGTTTCCCAGGACTCACCTAAGATGGTTCTGATTGGATTTGCCTAATGAGACACAAAGGCAGCAGACTGGGACATGGGGGATGAACTTTGTCGTCCTCCCTCTCTACGGATCTGTCTCAGGTAGTGCCATGAGAAGTAGTGTTGACTTTCCCTGGACAGGTTGCCTTCAAGCTTCTGCTGAGTAACCTGACCCTCTGTCTTCAGGGGTACCACCTCCATCTTCCTTCCCGCCTTTTCTCTGTATCCCAGTGTGGCTTCTCAGCAATGCCGTCTTCACCATACTGACTCCCTGTTTTAAATTCTCTCTGCTGTAAATACTTCATTTCCATTCCCTGGTTGGACCTTGACTGACAAAGTAGTGTGCTGTGGGGTGAGGACAAATTCTGCAGCTGCACTGTGCTTCTAGGGGAGAGGTGAAGGGCTGGTTGGTGTAGGTGTGCTGCAGACATTTCCTAGATTAAATATTCTGAAGATGTTTGTACCATAGCCCACCCTGCAGTTATGATTAGACTTTCTCCATCAATCTGTTTTCTGTCTCACAGTAATTCTTCAACAACCTTGATTAACGGTAAGAACCACTCCTTATTTTAATGACCATACTGTTACTGGCAGGGTAGCGTAGGGGCTCACTTCATGGGCTCTGGACTAATACCAATTACTGATTTTGTCTTTCAACACAATGTTTTTAACATTTTTATGCCTCTGTTTCTCTATTTATAAAACACAAATTCCTGAGAATTAAATGATATTCATACAGAAGAATGCTTAGTACATAGGCAGTGCTTAAGAGACGTTAGCTATTGCTACTGTAATATTTTTTAAAATTTTACTTTGAATTTTGGGACAGAAGGAGTTAGATGCCTGGGCTCAGTCTGTAATTTTGAACGGCAAGCATGCAGCCTGCCTTTTAACTATTAGCTAGTATGCTAATATTAATTAGCATGGGATGAAGAAGCACAGAGGGAAGGAAACAAGGACAAGGAACAGGGTTAAACTTGCATTCGCTGAGGACAGGAAGACACGTGGTAATCACAAAGGCCTTCCAACAGCGCAGACTCACAAGTGGACTCCATATCAAATGGGATTTCAGATTAGCCTGATTTCTCATCCTTTTCTTACCCCTCTCCTTTTCTTCACTGCTCCCTCTACAGCTCTTTATGTATTGAAGATTTTCCCTTACAGGATAAAATGAGCAAAGAGATCTTCTTCCCCAAATATAGCTTTAAATGCTTGGGGCAATAATTTACATCGGCCCTATTTCTTCTTTAGAATTGTCTTTGTAATCTTCTGGAATAAGGCTTCTTTTCCATAGCAAATAAATAATATAAAATAAAATTTTCTGTCTTCTACAAGCTCTGAAAATTTATTTTTTTCATATTTATAAAAAATAGCATTGTATAAACCTGTAATAACATAGACTGAGCCAAGTCTAATCCCTTGGGTTTTTTTTTTTTTTATTTTAACCAGTATTTCAACTTGCAATTTGATTTTAATTTTATTGCAAGATTTCAGAACAAAACTTTCTTGGAAGCTATCTGGGTTCCAGGTTGATTTTGTTATATCTCTTTCTAGAAAAATCTGTCTTTTCAGATAGAAAGGCCTCAAACTCTTGGCCAGTACATGGTCTGAGGACCATCTCTTTCTTTTTCATGTAATTTCTCTCCATCTTTATCTTTTTTTTTTTTTTTT
>NW_003852427.1:17628735-17633365 GCF_000181295.1 Otolemur garnettii | reverse complement strand
CCACCTTAGGTGTATGTGGCTGGCGCCTTAGCCGCTTGAGCCACAGGCGCCAAGCCCCATCTTTATCTTGATGGTAAGCATCTTCTTGGGAAGAAAGTGACAGACCATGATAGTATTGAAACCTCTTTAGTATTTGTATGTTTCTGACTTCATCACAAAATTTTTCTTTGGTATAAAGAGAATACTTTCTTACTCAGTAGTTTCATCAGCGACCGCAAGAGTGATATTTCTTGGTTTCTTAGAATATTTGTGCATCTTCAGTTGCAAAACTATCTGTAGTGCAACTTCTCCATCTGTATCTATCACAATCTACTCTTGGTTTTGTAGGTTGTGAGAGGTACAGATGAAAAAGTTGGATTTTAAAATATGCGCAAAGTCCACATAATTACAGTGTCACATACAGATACGGTAAAAAAAAAAAAGACACAAAATTTATTCTTAATAGATTGTCATAAGAAGCTTTTCTTTCTTTCTTCCTTCCTTCCTTCCTTCCTTCCTTCCTTCCTTCCTTCCTTCCTTCCTTTCTTTTTTTTAAGGGACAAGATGTTGCTTTGTCTTTCATACTGGAGTATAGTGGTCTGATCATAGCTCCCTGCAGTCTTGAACTCCAGCGCTCAAGCAACTCTTCTGCCTCAGTGTCTCATAGGAGTGCCGCATCACACTCGGCTAATTTTTCAAACTTTTTTTTTTTTTTTTTTGTAAAGATGGGGTCTTGCCTAGGCTAGTCTCAAACTCTTGGCCTCAAGTAATCCTCCCACCCTGGCCTCCCAAATTGCTAGGATTACGGCCACTGCCCCCAGCCAAAAGCTATGTTTTAATATAAGTTATAAAAGAAAAGTTATACATGACGAATTGTATGAATACTATGCTTTGCCCTATGTCAATCATTAAAATGTATGTATAGTGCAACACTGAAGAAAATACACTCTATCACCATACTTTATTGTTGCTAAGTGTTTGTTTAAAAATATTTACATGATGAGCAAATAAGTGATTCCTGGTCCCAGGATAGTACAGCTGTAAGATTCAAAACAGATTTAATATCAATGCATTTATTATGTTTTAAGAAGTGCTTTGCAAAATGTGTTTTGTACCAAAAAAAGGAAGATTTGAACATGGGAATAAACTTGACCAACTTTTTTTTGTCTTTAAAAGATTTGATTCTTGCCAAAGTATCCATCTGTTTATTCTGTGGTGGTTGCTAACGTTTTTCTCAGAGTTTATGGCATCCCTCTGGGCTTACACACATGTGGCAAAACTGTCTTTTTTTCTTTTTTGATGGGAATAAGTGAAATCTGAAATTGCTCTCAATAATCCAAAAACAACTCTAGAAGGTGTCTGTTTACACAGTAACTTGTGTTTAAAAGCCACGACAATTTTATCTCCACTTCAAGAATCCATTGAAGTGGAAGAATATATTGTGCCGTAGGAAACATATGAGTTTAGTGACCTATTGGGAACATTTCCAGTGGAGAAGGTACCAATAATTCCTGGCAGAGGTACTGGAATGTCAGAAAGAAAAAAATTGGCAAGTGATAATCCCTAGAAAGCTATGCCCTTGGCTTGGTGCCTGTGGCTCAAGTGGCTAAGGCGCCAGCCACATACACCTAAGGTGGCAAGTTCGAATCCAGCCCAGGCCTGCCAAAAAAAATCATGGATGCAACCAAAAAAAAAAAAAAATAGTCAGGCATTGTGGCAGGCACCTGTGGTCCCAGCTACTTGGGAGGTGGGGGCAGGAGACTTGCTTGAGCCTAGGGGTTGGAGGTTGCTGTGAGCTGTGATGCCACAGCACTCTACCCAGGGGGACAGCTTGAGGCTCTGTCTCAAAAAAAAAATTAAATAAATAAATAAAAGATATGCCCTTCTGTTATAGATTTCAATTCTGTAAAAGAAGTTTGATGATAGTGAATAAAAATTATGCCACCCAAGTAGCAGCCCTTCATGTTGATCTGTCTATGTAGTTGCTTTACGTAAAATTAACCAATAACATAATTTGCATACGCCTAAGACAGAAATATAAATAATTGCAGCAAAATGTAATTTTTAGCCATTAATCTCAGCTAAATAAGACTAATGCATATAATGAAGGCTCTTCTATTCCTACACACAAAATTCCAATCATCTCTATTCTTCTCAAGAACAGAATCTTCAGATACATTTGATTCATTTGAAAGCATTATTAAGCCTAAATTCTAAATAGAAGACAATCCAGAGGGTGAATAAACAGAAATAGTCAGAGACATAATGTCCCTGAAACAGTGTATCATATATTTAATTGATGGAAATGATGGATATTTCAGAATAAACTTTCTGAATTTAATATGATTATAAAAAGTATATCCAAATGATATCTACATATGCACAGACACACTTCTAGTTTAAAAAAATAGAACTTAGCCGTATAAAGAGCCAATGTGGTCAAATATTACTAAAATATGTCTTTAGGTATGTTTATGTGTATATGTGCATACATGTGTACATATCCAGTAGAACCTCTGCAAGTTGACTGTAACTAACTGGTCAGCATAAGGAGCTAGGCCTGCTGTCCTGACACATACCTGTGGTACATGTCCAGTCTATGGAAACTAGGTCAACTTAATGAGGTGGTCAATGTAGGGAGGTGGTCAATTATGGAGGTCCTCCTGTACATTTATAAATAGAAATGTGACAATAATATAATCTTTTCATCATATGGAAATTGGAGATAGAAGAAAGTTTAGAAACTCAATTCCCTGCTATATACACACACACAGCTCATATACAACCCCCCACCAGTATTGAGTGAAATCTAACTACAAGACTAAGTGTCCTCATAAATAGTTATGATATCCTGCTTTTTCTCTTGCAATGCTTTAAAAATTTATTTTTTTGTATTCCCATTTTGAGGTTTTATTGTATTTATGTATTACTTCTGCCATTATTTGCTTACAACCCTTTCTTAAAACACCTTACTTTAAAAAACAAGTTAGAGAAATCTCTATCACTCCTATAAAATCGGTGTCATTTGCCATAAAAAGACAATGAAAATAGAATAATGCAAGTAGGTTCTGGCTAGATGCTTTGCCCACCAAATGTTCTGAATGGTAGACCTATTTTCTCTGGTTTAAAAGATGTTAAAGGCTAGCCCTAAAATGAGACTTTTTCCTTAAGTTGATAAATTAAAGGATTGGAGGAACACAGAAAAGGAAATAATTTTGTCATTATTTTCTTAAAATCTCCTTATTTGCCTGGTTAGAGTGCCGCTTGGTATCATCTTGAATACCATCTGGAGTCATGTCAAATACCAGTAGGATTCCAGGCTGTGGGAAGCATTGCTGTTCTTCTGTAGCTACTGTTGCTATTTCAATATCTGTTTCTCCTGTTTTAGATGGGAGAATGAGAAAGAGTGCGGTATCTCGTAATACATATTTTCTACTTTCTTAAGTAAGCAGGAAATAAAAATAAGGAGGAGAGGAGAGTAGCTCATTCAGCACAGGTGAAATAAATCATTAAGCAACCAGCACCATCCGTGTAAATTGGCAAGTCCACATAAATGTTGTTACCGGTAAGAGGACATTTCTTCCCTTTACTGCCCAGTAATGCCTCAGAACTGAAAGACAAACATAAACTGGGAATTGGAAGCTAATAAATGGGACGCTTTTCCTAGGAGGCCGAGGGTAGCAGGGTTAATGAATTACAGATGAGATTGTTTACACGAGTGGGTGCTGTTTGCTTTCCCTGACATCAGTGTTATCTTTCCGACAAGCGTAAGTTCACTGATAACGGAAATGAGAGGGAAAACTAACAGCTCTAAAACAATGTTTAATTTCTTTTAAAATCTGTGCTTTTAAAAGAATGTTTTTGCTGTCCGTCTCTTCTGCTATAGAAAGGTTAATTTCTAGTTGGCTCTTAGCAAGCCTTGCTATGTGGTGAGAATATTTCTGAAACAACAGTTTGTAGTTCAAGGCCAAGGCTAGTGTGGGCTTCCATATGTGAGTAGTGGGGTGTGTGCGTGTGTGTGTTCCGCACACTTTATAAATCTGAGACAAATTTTGGGAGTTATTGCATGACATGGATAGGTTAGAGGTCTGAAAGTCTGGGGAATAGGATTCTGTCTCTTTCTGCCTCGCAAAGTTAGAATTGGCATGAGCCAGAAGGGGGCGACTACTGAACTGTAGACCCACCCAGAGATAGCTCTGAAAAAAAGCAGCAACAGGAAATTCTCACAATGGGCAGAACTTGAGGTGGTTCATGTGGCTGAACACTTGTTCTGGAAAAAGGGATGGCCTAAAGCATAGATGTACTTGATTCATGAATTGTGACTAATAAATTGACTGAGTGGTCATGGATTCAAAATGAACACAGTTGGTGACAAAGGAGGTGTCGGGAGCAGGCATATGGATTGACCTCATACAATGGGCACAGAGTGCAAAATATTTGCAATCGAATTCTTAAAGGAGGTTGTTAATAACTAGGTAGATGATTTGACCTACTATGGATGTCAGACAACTTCTTGTCCCAGGCACCCTGGTTTAGTACTTAGTGACCATGGCCTCAGGAATAGAGATTATCCATGGGCTCAACTCCGTGGCTTACCCTCACCGAGACCAATTTGGTTTCTAGACATTCAATAGAGTGTTCAATTTGACTA
>NW_003852427.1:17623168-17628639 GCF_000181295.1 Otolemur garnettii | reverse complement strand
GGCACAGATATTCTCAGGAACAGATATGCCTGGCCTGCCCTCAGGGCTTCTGCCAGCACCTTGATTCATTGAATACACAGACTGCTGTATCCATGGCACTCCACAAAACATCATCTCTGACCAGGGGACTCACGTTGAACAAAAGGAAGTGAGACACTGAACTCATGCCAATGGAATTCACTTTGATCTTATTTGTGTTAAGAAAAAAACAGTTACCTTGATAGAACAGTAGAATGGCCTGAGAAAGGTCACTTGCAGTGCCAGCTAGGAGAAAATATCCTGTGAGGTTTAGTGCTGTTGTACAGGACAACGCTAAAATCTGTTAAGCCAGCAGCTAATACAGTAGAATCTCTGTGCGTTGACCAACCAGGGGACCGTAACAAACTAATCAACACTGGTCAACATAAGGAACTAGGCCTACTCTCATAAGGACATGATATGTACATGTACTTTACTTTCTTGTACAGCTTTTATTAGAGAATATCATATGAAATCACACACAATCAAAGCATGGTAAAATAATACATACAGTAAATTATACAAATCAATACATTTACTGTGCTCTCATGCTTTAATCATTATTTCTGAAAAAAGAGTCAACTAGGTCTGTTTCTTATTCTTAATACAAATGTAAGTGGTGAAAGCATTCTCAATGCTGATTATATCATCACTCAGCATACCTGGGCAATTTTCTATAGCAAATGACTTCCACTGCATTATCAGATGTCTGACATCCTGTTTATTTGGAGTCTCTGCAATTCCTGTGTCATCTTCACTTCTTCTACTTCATCAGCCACTTCATACGCCTTTATTCTGATCTGTACTTTGGTTAACATCATTTGGAAAATAGCTGCTGGCTCAGGTTTGTTACAAGTTGCCATCTCATCATCTATTGAAACAAAACCTTCAACGTCTACTCCTTCTAATTCTTTCATGGGAGATGGATTTTCTGAAAGGGCCAAAACATCATATTCTTAGGTTGTGACAAACCAGTTTTCTTGAAGCATTTTGTATCATTTCTGGCTGAACCTTATTCTATCCAGAACTGATTCAGAGGACAGCATCCCGAGTATTACCTGATGCAGCTGGTGACGTTGCTTCCACAGACAGATCCAGGTTTGTGTTTTAGTAAGAATTCACTGTAGGAGCCAGGCATGGTAGTATATTTTCAATGTTTTGAAGATGTCTTGGTCAAGAAGTTGTATTTTGAAGTTGTGTTTGGAGGCAGAAATTTCATGTGTCATGGTTGTGACATGGTGTTCACTTGTAGGTGGCCAGGTCAGTTGTCTACTGTCAGTAGACCATTTCCTTTTTTTCATCTTTTGGTAGATACCCCCACCCACTCTTTAAATGGGGTACTAGTCATTCATTTGCATTTTTTTGAGTTCCAAGTGACAGGGAGGTCTATGGTCTTCAGATTCTTGAATGTAAGAAGCTTTGCTGATTCATCAGTCACCAAGTGCTTTAGTTTCTCTCCAGTTGGGTCAGCATGAAGTAGAACTGTGAAATGTTCTTTGGAAAGTTTTCCACTCTTGCATTTTTCACCCTTTATGACAAGGCTCCTGTTGGGGATTGCCTTGAAAGAGAGTTCCCACTCATCAGTGTTAAAGACGTCCTCCTCTTTGAAGTCTCTGGTGAAGTCCAGGAGCTTTTTGATGAACTCTCTTCTACAACTTCTACTGGAACACTGCTGGATTCACCACACATAACTTTCTGGTAGATCTCATATCAGAGTTTAAATCTCTCAAGCCAACCACTTGATGCTCAGAAATCTGCCACCCCAAATTCTTCTGTCATTTTTTCCAGAAATTCTTGAATCATTGGCTTAGAGATTCAAGTATTAACTTCTCTCATTTTTTTTTGAAACAGCTTAATGTGGCTTCATTGACTTCACCAAGAGAAGTTTTGTCCTTTCCTGCTGTAGGTCTCCACTTTCCTTACCATTTCTTCCTAGGTATTCATGTTCATGTTTTTGGGTGTTGCTAATACCAAAATGTTTCACTACCTTTCTTTGGCTACTGCTTTCCAAAAAATGTAGAAGATTGACCTTTTCCTTCAATATTAACCCTCTGAGTTCTTTCCTTTGGGCCATCATGTCTCAATTAGCTGTAAATTTTTTTTTTTTTTAGTAATTGTAGGCTATACCTACAGTTCACACCAGTCCTTTGTGTTGTAAAAGTCTTCCACAATAGGAAATTAGTCCTAATCCAACATGTGGTAATAATAAAACATTGAAAAAGGAACTTATACTAAAGAAAACATACTATAACTAAGGGGAAAAACCCATACCTTCTACCCATTGATGTGAAACACTCAACTGGTCGAGTTACAGAGGGTAAATTAATATTTTATGTCACAGTTCAAGTGGTCAAGATACAAGTAACAGAGGTGGTCAATATACAGAGGTCAATCTTCCATTGAGTACATGTGGTGCATGTTTGGTCTGTGAAAATTAGGTCAACTTAAAGAGGTGTTCAGCATAAGGAAGTGGTCAACTATGGAGGTTTTACTATATTTGGGTCCATCTACATAGTCAGAATACCACATCTGGGGACCAAGGGTAGAGAAAAGTTTAGCTTCTCTCACTAACCTGTAACTCACTGGTGAAATTTTTGCTTCTTGTACCCATGACTTTGGATCTGTGGATTTTAAGTTTCTAGATAGCTTTGCTTCTACCAGGGGACATAATCATGACTTAAATAAATTAGATGCTGAAGAACTGCTCCCTGGCCATTATGGATTTTCAGTGCTCCTGAATCAACCATTCTTGAGCTTCTGATTGGCTTTAGCCAATGAAGGGTAAGAGTTCTGGTGAGAAATTGGAGGAAGGAAGAAATGTGAGGTCAGGGAATTTATTTTTTCACTCCCCCTTGTAATTAGCAGTTAGCAGTGTGGGGGACCATCTGATCGTTATTCTCCCTCTTGGACGTGAGTAACCTGAATTAAGAGGTAATATGATTTAGCAATGTTTAGCAAAATTTTGCAAAATTTTATTAGGGCAAAGCCTCAGGTAGATTGTGCATGGGCCAAAGGTTGTAAAGTCAAGTGATGTCTTGTGCCATCCAGTGCCAAACAGGTGGGGAGAGATGGTTTGGCAAGTACAAGCATAAATACCCCGTAAATTGTGGAATACTGGGGAGGGTTATCCCTTGTAGTATCTTCTACTTAGTCTCAGCACATTGTCACAAGGTTGGGAATGCAGGGCCCCTGCTGCCACACTGAGTTTTTGAGATAAGTCAGAAATCTGGAATTTTGTGTCGAGTCTCTTATTTGAAAAAAAAAAAACCCAATTCATGTTAACTTTATATAGTACAAATAGCAAAACATACAAACAGATGACCTGTGGGCCTCATGTAAGTTATTATGTAAGTATTTTACTGAGGATCTGTGTGGTTAGACCTGCAGTGAGAGAAACCCTACTGGTAGCCCTGGGGGACAGACTGGGCAGGGCTTGGGGAAGGTAGAGACAGGGAGCACACTTAGGAATCCACTGAAGAGTCCCAACACCAGGAGTAGTGACAGCCTAAAGAATGGCAGGATTTGTGAGGAGGGGTTGAATTGTGAATATAATAAGGAAGAAAAAATATTAGATGTGAGTAGTAGGAAACAAGGAGATTGCTAAAACAGATCTCAGGGTTTTGGTATAAGAAAACAGGAAGATTTTGGTACCATTGATCAAAGTGGTGGAATCTCTGAGGAGGAGGAGCTAATTGTTCAGATGCAGGAGTGTCTTGAGCATATTCAATTAGAAATATGAACATGGAGTATGTAAGTAGCTAAGGCAAGTAGAAGTTTGGGTTTGACATTTTCAAGTTAGGTCAGCTGAGAGCAATGCTTGGGAATTGCCATCCTGCTGATCAGAGAGGTGAGAGGTAAGAACAACGAAGTATGCGGGGCCATATGAATGTTTTGGGACAGACTGTGTTATGGTCCATTATTTCAATTCTAAGAAGACCATTCCTTTCTGATTCATCTCTGAGAGTTTCACCTTGCTTGGGTTATCATTGTGGCTGGGAAGGCTTCATCTGTTTCCATCTGCATGGGCTTTATGTTTCTTGATTTTTGTGTATTGAAACTTTGGTAATGACCCACATATGGTTCTCCAGGGAGCATCAACCTTTAAGGTGGCATTTGTCTGACTTATTAGCCCACAGGCAATTTTTATAATGATAATGCATCAACGGAATGCACACGGAAGCGCTCATTTATAATATGTGCTGGGGAGAATGTAGAGAGCAATATATAATATTTCTGGTAAATTAATTGCTGCAATTTGTGGAAAAAATAGTGTTCATATGCATGCTTTTTACTTGCTACCCAAGACAAAAATTATAAAAATAGTAATTGAGAGAATTGTTTTATTGTCAAGAAAATGTTCCAGATTAAAAAAAAATACATAGCATGTTTTTTATATATAAAATATATTTTTATATACTGACATCCCTATGTGTGCATTATTTTATTTTGTTGCTTCTTTGCCACATGCTCGTTTTTCATTAGACACCTATGGTTGAGCTGGATCCCCATATTAAGTGGCTCTTCAAGACTGCTGCCATATTGGGCTTTAACAGCGGTACAGCCTGAACATGCTGTTTTATGCAAATCTATTATGGGAAAGGTTAAATGTAGACACTTTTTGCAAAATCCAGCTACTCTTTAATTAGTCCGCTCAAAAATTACCAATTGCTTCTTGTCGGAAATCTCACTTTCCATGCTTTATTACTTTTTTCCTAATTGAAATAAGAGTTGCAAATCTTTATCTTCCTTTTCTACTTACCAAGAGATATTTTGACAAGTAAGATGTCCCTTTTCATTGTCACACTGCTTCTTTCCTCTACAAATCAGTGAGGACTGGCTTTGTACAGCATAAACGTTTAATATACAGTGATCGTTATATGATATAAATTTGTGAGTATAAATATTTGACATAGAATAGAGATTAAATAATATTTATTCACTCAATAAATCGTATGCTTTCTTCATATACATTCTCTTTTAGGTATTTGACATATATCCATGAATAAAATATATTAAAATCTGTACTCTTATTAATCTTGTATTTTGATGAGGGAAAATCACACAAAAAATAATTTATATGTGTGTGGACATGGTACAATTTCATTGTCTGGATCCTTTCAAAAATGTTTATGAATCAGCTTCATTCTTTCCAGGCTTATTTCTAAGTTTTTTTAAAGTCCAAGTGTAAAGTAGTCTTTATTCTAGGGTCAGTTTAGTTTCACTACTAGGGTGCGGCCCCTTTGGGTCTTATTGAATACCCTGGGTATTCCATGAATTCCCCCCACGCTGACCATCAGCACTAACATGTCTCCTGGACCTTTACAAGGCCTGGAAAGTGTTCACCTTTAACCCCCATCACCCTTTGCCTGTACTGGTGGACATTAACTCTGTGACTGCACAGCTTAATATTAAAAATTCAAGACCCTTGTGCAGAGTGCTAGGTCTCTCTCTCT
>NW_003852427.1:17622127-17622932 GCF_000181295.1 Otolemur garnettii | reverse complement strand
TTTTTTTTTTCATTAAAAAAGGAAAAAAAATCAATGAAATAAAGTCCAAAGCAATTTTTACAAAAATTGTGTACCTCACACAGCAACACTAAAATTATAAAGGCAATATGGGCTCAGTTCAGAAAGGAAGATGGCAAGGCTTTAGAACGTCCAGGCAGGTCCAGTGGGGAGGTAGGGAGAGCTCAGAGAGATAAATTTGATCAAAAATATTTTAACGTAACAATGCCAAGATTATGTGTGTGTGGGTGTACGCGTGTATTCCAATTTTGCTAAAGCATAGTGGTCTTGTAGGAAAACAGGTAGTAATGAGGCTAGAATTATGACCTTGGGTAACTCTACAGGTTTTATAGATTGAATGGAGAGGAAAAGGCATTCCATGTATTTGTACAAGCTACAAAGAGAGAGACCAAGCTCTACCTTCTGTCTGCCTGAACCATTAAGTCAATTCGGGAGCACAAGGAGAGGTGCTGCTTCCTGAAAACACTTTTCCGTTGCCAGTGCCATCCTCATCCTCAAGTCTGTTTTCACCGGCGATGTCAAGCAGTAATAAACATGTCTTAAAATAACATCAGACCTTTCAATACAAAGGGTTCTTAATGTACCCTTTGCTCAACACCTAAATAAACTTGCGTTAACACTCACTCCATAATGTGCTGAAAGGCAGCCGTTTCTGGGAAATAGAGAAAAACCCAGCAACTACTCAACAGCAAGAGTAGAAAATGTGTTTTCTGCATTTTATTGGTCACTCTTACTGTGACCTTTCTTGGCTTGGGGCATCTCCTTTTACTGCTGTAATCTGTTGCTT
>NW_003852427.1:17619612-17621409 GCF_000181295.1 Otolemur garnettii | reverse complement strand
TGTGTATGTACATGATCCCAAATGTTAAAGTAGTATGCCTCTTTCCTTTAGCTAGACGTTTGGTTCTCCTCCCTGGAAGTAACTGTTTTTAACGTGTTTTATGTATCATTTTCCAGAGACTACTAACACATATGTGCAGGCATGCACGTGTGCTCACACACACACACAGTCAACTTTCTGTGGATTTTGCATCCATGGATTCTACCAACCATGGATCAAAACTATTTGGGAGAAAATATGTTGCATCTGTACTGAACATATACAGACATTTTTTTCTTGTCAAACGAAACAAGATAATACCTATTTTCATATCATTGACATCATGTTAGGCATTATAAGCAATCTAGAGGTAGTTGAAAGTAAACAGAGGCATGTTTTGGGCAGGTTAGACATGGACGTTTTGGCCTGTATATAAGGGATTTGAGCATCCACAGATTTTGGTGCCCGCAGGAGGTCCTGGAACTAATTCCCCACATGTACCAAAGGATGACTGTATGTGCATTTACATAAAAATAAACATATATGTGTGTTTATATAGGCTTTTTTTACACCCTCTCTTTCTCTCTCTCTCTCTCTATATGTGTGTGTGTGTGTGTGTGTGTATGTAAGGTGTCTCGTTGGACAACAGTTGCAAAATACTCTCCAAATTCTTGTTTTAGCTTAATTTCCCGACCTTAGGTTTCCTTGGCTTGTTCCACTGTTAGATGCTTATTCATCTCCATCAGAGGTTCCAGAGACTTGGGCTTAATGAAGATGGTGATGGGATAGAGCAGGGCAACTTGTAACTGCTTGGTAGCATTTCCAGATATGTCCAGGACACAGTGTTTGCTTCTGTCTGCTACGTGTCTCACTGACTGCACACTGGCTCCATATAAATTGCTGTTGTGCTGGCGGCTTCTAAACTTCTTCACTTGTATATCTTTCTCCATCTGTTCTCTGGAAAAGAAAAAGTGATTGCCTCTGCCATCCACTTCATGGTCATGCCCTGGCCTAGTAGTATGAGGCCCAGAGGAGATAAATTTATCAGGGAATTCACATATTAAGTCATCATTGATCTGATCTTTAATGGGGCCAAGGATAATCGCTGTCCAGGTACAGTTTATTTCTTGTCTTGTGACATGCTTACCGGGAAGAATGAGGTCTTCTCAACTTTGTTCCCTCACTCTGCTCCTTGTTCTTATAGAATAGGAATTTTTGTGAAAAGGTGAAGCTCTTTTTTAGCTTGTCATTGAATAATCTTTTGAATTAATCATTCCATTCCATCCTTTGGCCATTCCTATTAGAAAATACTGAGCTAGCCTTTTGTGAGGTCTGAGACACCTGGAGTAGAGCCAACCCATAGATAAATAAGCAAGCCAGCCAAACTTCAGATGTACTAGTGATCCTAGCCAAGGCCAACCTAGATCAGCTGGAAACCAGCCAACTCTCTGATAAATAAGTGAGCCATTTAAGATCAGCAGAATAATCTAATGACCTCTTTAGATGTATGAGAAGCAAATACTTGTTTTATGTCACTGAGGTTTTCTTAATCCTTGTTATACTGAATTATTAGAACGACAGGTAATTGATATGCCCATTAACTTAGCAAATCTTATTTGAATTCTCCCATTACTTCATCCACTTACATTTATTGACTTTCTAAATAAAATAGAGGGAACTTGAGATCAAGAAGTCTGCATCTGGCTCAGCGCCCGTAGCTCAGCGGCTAGGGCGCCGGCCACATACACTGGGGCTGGTAGGTTTCAACCCGGCCTGGGCCAGCCAAACAACAATGACAACTACAACAAAAGAATAGTC
>NW_003852427.1:17603624-17619449 GCF_000181295.1 Otolemur garnettii | reverse complement strand
TTACTTCCCATATCTCATCATTCCTTAATCATCCTACTCTGTGCCCTGGTGAATTTCTGGCAAAATTGTCAAACTTTGAAATTTGCATGCTTTAAATTTGTAGTATAAAATTTTATTAGTTTCAAAAAGTTTTCTCTAGAGCTGTTTATTCATATCACTTCATTTTTGTGCCTTGTGAATAAACTGTTTTCGATTTAAAATGGTAATGTTTCAATATTTCAATCTATTGGACAGAAATTAATAGATTGCTTTAAAATCATTCAAGTAAGCTCCTTTATAACTGAAACAGAATTGGTACAGGAAAAAATATTGTACACAAATTCACAGTTCATACATATGTAGGTAAGGAAACCTATTAATGTGTGTACATAGGGATGTATATGGGTATACTCTCAAATAGACAAAATGTCAGACTTACTCCATGTGTTTTTGCCTTCAAAAAATTTCCACTTATCTCATGTAAATTATTTTATAAAATAAGTCAAGAATTTTGTATGACTCTTTCAACTAATAGAGAAAATTGACCTTTGCTGAGGGAATCTAACCTTGCATTTTCCTTTTCCCCCTTTAATTCCAAATATGCAATTTTAACATTAAATTAACATAGATTTTTACATTTAATATGCCTCAAAGTGAGTTGGTAAGCATTAAATTGTAACAGCAATAAGCTTTTAATGTAGTTAAATATGGCAAAACAAATCAGTACTTGGTTCTTAATTGATTTTGATTGTATTGTGTAGACAATCTTATTGGATTATGTGTTCATTATGGAAAAAAAAAAAGCAAAATCAAAACAAACAAACCAGCCCTCCAGCATTTTCAGCTCTCCTATCCACCCACAAGCACCCTCCAGTGTGATTATTGAAGGGAATTAATTTTGAGCCACTGACACTAATATATGTCATTTCCTTAAGAAGCTTTAGTTATCCTGAAATGTAGGAATAATTTGAAAAGACTCTGATGCAGATTAACTAATTACAAAGGGAGATGTCCTTGTGTTTTCATAATTATGATTCAATGTGAGGTTGTTCATTACACTAAGAAAATATTGAAACATATTTGATAACTGTTCAAATGTTCAGTAGTTTAATATATAGCCATATACTGAGTATTTCCACTTCCACCTATATTTGCATAACCTAAAAAAGTGTAGTCATCAAGCAAGCATGGAAATTTTATTATTTTAAAGTAATTTTATTGGCTCGAAGGGGATATGGAGAAGACATATTTTCAGTCTAAATTAAAATAATTTTCTGATAAACGGGGAATAACATCAACAAATACTATGTGACTAATTTGATATCAGTGCTTCTCAAAGGCGTGTAAAGTGATATTTCACTGGAGCAAAGTAAAACTGTAAAAAAATTTAGAAATTACCTACATTGTTTTATAATTCATGATATTTATGCTAAAATACCAAGTTGCTTGATTTTTGTTAGTCCAGTTTTCCTAAAGAAGCCTAAACTGGGGATTCTTGACTGCTCTTAGAAGAAAACTATTTGAAAGTGATGAAAACTGAATATGGTAGGTGGAAAAGCCAAGGAAGGATGTGCTTTTAGAAGTCTAGACTCAGTATGATCCCATGTGGAGCTCTCAAGACCATGAATGGCATCTCAGAGTTGTCCATTGAGACAAATTGTATAGTATACCCCTGTATCAGTCAGTCCATAATTGCCTGAAAGCTACCTCCCGACCTCCCTACCTCCCAACCTCCCAGGCGAGGAGGAGCTTCCATAACTACAAACACAGAGACACCTGTGGGAGAGCTGCCCACCCTCCTCCTCCCCTAGACAATTATCTGGAGAAACTAGCAGTTGTGAGCCTTTGTAGCCCAAACTCCCTGCAGCTGGGGGGAGGTACATTGGCAGGAAAGTGAGTCTGGGAAGAGTGTTAACAGTATCTATTACAGTTGTTAAGACTGGTCCAAACACTTGGTGAGGTAAATTATTTTCTACATTTCCAGTGCTCTTCCAGCCCTGTTCGTGTCTCATATTGATATTTCTTACTGCTTGAGATATGTGCCTATTACCTGTTTATTATTGCTTAATATCTACTTGTTGATTCATTTATCACCTACTGTAGTTAAATGAAAAGTAAATTAAAGCTTTACAAATGACATTCTTTAATTTATCAAACACATGAGGTAAAAAGAAAAATCCTTGGTTGTTTCTTTTTTTTAATTTTTTTTTGTTAAATCATAGCTACGTATGTTTATGCAGTCATGAGGTACAGTGTGCTGGTTTTATACACAATTTGAAATACTTTCATCATAGTTGAAATACTTTAACATAGCCTTCATATCATCCTTCTACTTATTGTGTTAAGACATATATATTCTACATTTAGAAAGATTCACAGGTACCCTTATAAGATGAACCATAGGTGTGGTCCCACTAAACACCCTCCCTCCACTCATCCTCCCCCCTCCCCTCCCCTCCATCCCCCTTTCCCCATATTCTTGGACTAAAATTGGGTTATAGCTTTCCTATGAAAACTATAAATTAGTTTCATAGTAGGGCTGAGTACATTGGCCATTTTTTCTTCCATTCTTGGAATACTTTGCTAAGAAGAATATTTTCCGGCTCCATCCATGTAAACATGAAGGAGGTAAAGTCTCCATCTTTCTTTAGGGCTGCATAGTATTCCATGGTGTACATATACTACAATTTATTAATGCATTCATGGGTCAATGGGCACTTGGGTTGTTTCTTAAAGAAACCAGTTTTCTTAATCTAGCTTTATCTGTGTGGATATAAGTTTTCTTATTTGGAATAAGGGCAGAGATGATCTTTTTCATAGGGTGGTCACTGGGCTATATTTGATAGGAATACTGGTATATTATGTACTATGGCAAATAAATCATTTAAAAACTATTCTGAACTGATGGCCACATTGAATTTTTATGAAAAATTCTGTATTTTGTAAATCTCTTTTTCTTTTCCTATTGCAATTTATGCTCCTTCTAGAATATTTAGGAAAAAACCAGTCTATTCTGTGCTTGGGTGATGTCAGCAAGAACAACTTTCAATTGGACAGCTTTACTGGTTAATTTCTTTTCTCTAGGGGTAAATCAAAGTGGAATAAAATATCATAGTTAATCAAAGGGTTACATGAAGGCCCACCCTGGTCTGATGACTGCCAAATTCACAGTAACACTGGGAGTTATGCTCACTGAGACTTTTCTGATAAAGGTACAGAAACGTGTATTCATTATCCTTAAACAATCATGTTTCCTTATTTCCTTTCTTCTTTATTTTTTTTTATTAAGAAAAAGAAATCTTAACCCAAAGGGGAAAATAGTACTTCAAAAGAATATTTACACAATATTCCTATTGAATTTTTATTGAATTTCCCAATGAATTCAATTCTAAAATAATATATCATATTTTTAACAATAAAAATATGATAATATTACAAAACCAAAATACTTCCAGATGTATATCATGACAATCAAAATCTTTCATTTTGAATTCTGCTGTAACTACAAAAGAAAGCATCCCCATGTGGCTTTGGTGGAGTCAGCACTGCACATTGGCCCTCACTCTGGGACCTCACTGTCAGGTGTGCAAACAGAAGAGTGCTTTCATTCCTGCCTGGCTGATTGATCATATGGGAGAGGGGTCTCATTGAGGCTACTTGGATGGGTTTCTTGGTACTGTAATGCACTTGTTTCTCTGTGGATGCCAAACTGATTGCTCTTAAGGAAAATACAATGTCATTATTAGTGCATATACATCTATCACTGCCAAACAACAATTAAGGATTCGAAGCCCATGTTCTGATACATTTATTTATTCATTTATTTTTTGAGACAGAGTCTCAAGCTGTTGCCCTGGGTAGTGGGCTATGGCGTCACAGCTCACAGCAACCTCCAATTCTTAGGCTTAAGTAATTCTGTTGCCTGAGCCTCCCAGGCACCCACAACACCCAACCATTTATTGTTGTTGTTGTTGTTGCAGTTGGCATAGTTTTAGCTGGCCTGGGCCAGGTTCGATCCCACCAATCTCAGTGTATGTGGCTGGTACCCTATCTAGCCACTGAGCTACGAGTGCTACCCTATGTTCTGTTACATTTAACTCCCTTGTACATTTATTCTAACCTTCAAATACTATGGGGAGACTTCATCTAATCACATTTCATTTATGGTGAAAAGAGTTTTGCATTTGAGTAACAGGGAAAATGAACACACAGCAATTCACTGTATAAAGCTTTTGTCATCTGGCAGTTACAGAGAACTTTGTAGCATCTGACAACATGCTTAAAGTTTCTGATATATGATCTAAATTCAGTTTTATAAATCCTTATGCATATTATCCTGAATGCAAATTCACTTTTAATTTTGGCATAAAAACCAAATAATTTTTTTCCTAATATTTATCTGTTTCACTACTTGGAAACTTGTCCTTTAGGGATAGTCATGAAAATTAACTTGAGGTGAAAGTCAAACCAAGCCCTTTGTCAATGCAGCAACCTGACCACTGGAGTTCTTTATTTTACATTCTCGACACAAAATCCTGTAAACTTCTCAAGATAAGAGTCTGGTTTTTTCTTTGTCTTCATTCTAGTCTGTAGCACACAGTTAGCTATGTTCACATCAGCTTTTGGATGAACTGAACTGATTATGAAAGAAATGTAGTTTATCACTATATAATAGTGGTTGCTCCATTGGAATATTGGGATAAGTTAATTTATATGTATTGCATTGAAAGTCAGAGCCTAAGTCAAAAAGTTCAAATGCTCTTGTTATATCTCATAGAAGATATGCTCTGATTCCAAATTCACCTTCTACCACAATGGCGTCTAGTGGTGGACTATAACTATGGTATTTGGTAACACGAGACATTAATTCATGTTAATAATGACGTGTCCTCTCTCAGGCTTATAACTTGTATATGAATACAGAAATGTCAACTGACATACAAAGAGCAACACACAAACTTTAAATGGCATTGAACTGAAACAATTCAAAGAAACTTTATAAACTGATGTGGATTACAGTTAGCAGTTCTTACCAAAAGAAAGCCTTTTTGGGATTGCAGAAGATGCTGGTAATTTTCATACCCGTCAGATAAAAAATTAGAAGACATAACTCCTGAATTTAATTCTGTCTTCTAGAGGTTAGCATATCATTCTGTTGATTATTTCTTGACATGTTGGCATTTCTACACTCCTTTGGTAGAAATAAAAGAAAATAACTAATAAACTAATAAAATAACTAATCTCCTAGATGTCAACTCTCTTAGACAAAGCACATCTTAATGCACTATTTTTTTAAAACCATGTCCCAGCCAGTTACCTCTGAGGAGTGACAACATATTCTACATTTCCAAAAATTTTCCTAAAGTCAGTGAGCCACCAGCCTGGGAATACATACTTATGTTAATGAAAGCTGGTTGGTCTACCAGCAATTTCTAAAATAATGTTTGTTTTGCTAAAATTAATCTAAATTTGGTCTTCAAGATTTTAACATTTTTGTATAATAGGTTTTTACTGACTGTATCTATTATTGTAAAAACCGATCTGAATGATGTATTTTAAAAGACATTAGATATTTTCATTAAAGAAATTTGGTACTGTGATTATGTTAAGTGGTGACATCAGCATTTCACCTGGAAATTATGAATTCATAATTCTATGATTGGGTCAATGTAAAATTGGTCAAAGCCTTTCTCAAGTTATAGAAAATTGCCTCCAGAGGGCTGGGATGACAGCCGCTGGAGGAATGAATCAGGTACCAAGTACTCATGTTCTGTTTCTGAGTTTATATAGGGCTCCGTCCTGGTGCTTTCTCTGTTGATGAACTTTTATCCTTGCCTTGGCCCACTCGGCTTTCTACTGTAGAGGCCTAGGCAATAATAACACGACTCATTTATTCAACTACTGAGAGACTCAGAGATGTTGTTCTTTCAGATGCGTTATGTAGGGCATATATTGGGCTATCTCTTTAAACTTTCTATTTCAAAATAATTGTAGCTTCATAGGAAGTGACAAAGGTGTACAGGCGGGTCCTGTGTACTTTTTACTCAATTTCTTCCAATCATAACATCTTGTCAAACTGTAGTATAGTCTCAAAACTAATAAAATAACATTGGCAAAATCCATAGAGCTTATTCAGAGTTCATCAGTTTCAGATACACCAATTCATATGTGTGTGTGTGTGCGTGTATAGTTCTATGCAAATTTATCCCTTGTGTAGATTTGTGTGACCACCATGACAATAGAGATACAGAACTGTCCCATACCCACAAAGCTTTCTTAAGCCACTCGATAGGCACAGTCCTCCCTCTCCTCCCTGCTCATAAAACTTGACAACCACTAGGCTGTCTTACATTTCAATAATTATACAGGGTGTCCACAGAGTTCATCTGCAGTTTACTGTGTTAAACTATTTTAAATTGCACACAAACTTTATAGACACCCTGTACATTTCAAGAAAGATATAAATGGAATCATACAGTATACAATTTTGTGAGATTGGCTTCAATCCGAGTTATTGATGTATCTATGGTCAGTTCTTTTTTATTGTTGAATAACAATCCTTGGTAGAGATGTACCACAATTTCATTAGTCTTTAGCCTATTAAAGAATTTCTGAGTTGTTTCCTATCTTTGGCTATTACAAGGAAAGCTGCTGTGAAGATTCAGGTATAGGTTCTGTGTAAATATAAATTTTCGTTTTATGAAATAGATGCCTAAGAGGACAATTGCTAAATTATAATGTAAATTCATGTTAGTTAAAAAAATACTTCATATTTTTCTATCATTCTACATTCCTACCATTAATGTATGAGTCATTTAGTTTCTCCATCCTCATGTACATTTAGTGTTGTTGCTATTATTTATTTTAACCTTTTTAATAGCTATAATATCTCATTGTGCTCAAATTTGCCCTTCCTTAATGGCTAATGATATTGAATATCTTTTCACATGCTTATTTGCTGTCTGCATATCTTTTTTGAAGAAAGGTTTTGTTGTGTCTTGCCTATTTTCTGAGTGGTTGATTTTTTTAAATGTTGAGTTTTGAAAGTTCTTTATATTCTATATACAAGACTTTTTTTCAGATAGGTTGTCTCCAAATTGGTAGCTTCTCTATGTGTTTCTTAACTGGGTCTTTTGCAGAGCATTGTTTTTAATTTGATGAACTCCAGTTTATTAATTTTGCCTTTTATAGTCATGTGTTTGGTATGAAGTTTAAGAAGTTTTCCTATCCCTAATTTATGAAAGTTTTCTCCTGTTATCTTCTAAAAGTTTTATAGTTTTACATGTTACATTTAAGTCTCTGATCCATATTGAGTTATTTTTTAGGTTGTGAGTTAAGTTAAGGTTTTCTTGTTTTTGTGTGCTTATTTGTTTATGGATGCTCCCAAAGCATTTGCTGAAGAGGCTATGCTTTCATTGAACTGGTTTGCAGTTTTGTCAGAAATTGCATAGGCATATCTATGTAGAATTATTTCTTGGTTCTTTGTTCTGTTCCATTGATCTATTCCTCAGCAAACATTTGTCTTGAGCAGTATAGCTCTGCAGACTCCCATAATGAATTGAACAATTCCCCCTACTTCATTCTTTTTTCAAAAAATTATTTTAGGTAATAAAACAATTTTTTTGCCTTTGAATGTATATTTCAGACTAAGACTTTCTATGTTTGCAAAAAACTTCGCTAGGACTTCGGTAGGAACTGCATTAAACCTGTAGACCAATTCAGGAGAAGTAACACCTTTCCTATGCTTTGTCCTCTAATCCATGAATTCATGAACACAGTATGTTCATGTAGGTCTTTGGTTTCTTTTTATTGTCATTTTTTATTCAGCCTATAGGTCTTAACATATGTTTTATTAGTTTCAGACTTAAGTATTTTGTTTTCTTTGTAGTGAATATAAGGGATGCTGTATGTTTAATATTGATTTCTATAGGTTTGTTTTTAGTATGTAGAAATGGGATTGTTATTTTGTATTGATCTTATATCATGCAAATTTGCTGAGTAGCTTCATAGCTCTAAGAGTTCTTTCTATTCATAGATTTCTTGGGACTTTCTATGCAGAAAACCATGTCATCTGCAAACAGGAAAGGTTTAGTTTTGGAGCTTATGTACCTAGCGCTATTTGTATTTATGGAAAGTATTTGTTCTTTTTGAAATTATTTTATGTTTCATATTATTTTGTATAACTTTGAGTGCATTATAATCTTCCAGAATAACTCTTATGTCAGTGGTTCTCAAAATGTGATTGGGCTATCCCAAGAGTCCTAGAGAAATTTTCACTGGATCCATAGTACTAAAACTTTGTTCAAGATTACATGAAGACTCTATGGCCATTTTCAGTCTTAGTCTCATGATCGTGCAGTGGAAAATTCTAGAAGGAGAGATACTGGACAGAAATGGACTCAGCGAAGGTGAGAGAAGATGGGGAGCTGAGCTAAGGAAGATGCTAGACAATTGTAAAACAAGTGTAAAACATCTCTGTAGAGACAAGCTGTGACTCTAAGAGGATCAAAGAAAAAAATTCCAGGTAAAAAGCCCATCACTAAGAGGATGAGAGACCCATCCCCAAAGTGGGAGGCTTTCTGTGAGCTCTCTGTAAGTGAGCAAGGAACAAAAGACTTCTCATTTTAGTGACAGAGCCACTAAACACCAAGCCTCCTTCACCAAGGAGGTCTCAATTGCGAGCCTAGGTATTATCCTACCTGGCATAAAGTTGAACAAATATTTTTTCTGAATATCTGAATTCCCAGTCCACCCTTTCCCCCTTGTCTGACTGTCTGAAGTTCTGCCCCTTGCAGAGCCCAGAATGTTTGGAGATTCCATTTACAGGCCTTCACATTGTGTGGGTCACCGGATAACAGCACAGAAACAGTGACTTCAGTGGAAGTAGGGGGACTCAGAAAGAGAGGAACTCACAAGAGAGGCATGCTATCATGGTGTGTGGCAGGCAGAGGTACTGACATCCGTGTTGTGACTTTGATGGATGATCCCTTCTGACTTGGTGGCTCACTAGAGGCGACCAGGCTCCATCCCCTCAGGTTTGTAGGATGGAATGTGCATTTCTACTATCCTACTGCTGGAGATCCTTTGAACTCTCCCTGTTGAGCAGTGATAATACTGCCTAGGACAATCTGATTACATCTTTGGATCAGGGCTGTACATTTGGAGACCCTCTGAGGTAGAGGGACAGCAATTTTGTAGAAGGAAAGGACTGACTCTCTTCTTCCAGCTGTTGCTGGTGGGGGGCAGTGCCCCATAGTTGCTTGTATCTCTCTCCACCTAAGATTTGATAAGGATTGGGTAGAGGCTGGCTAACTTCAAGACAGAGCCAGCTTATAGCATCTAACCAACCAGATCCTCAGACTCTCTGGCTGCAGCTCTGAAAGGGACCTTTGAAAGGCTATAGGAGAAAAGCCACAATCACAATTTCCACCTCTCTGGTAAAGGGCTGGTTAACTCTGCTTGATGGGGCCCCCAATCCAACCTCACTCTACCAGTTTTAATTGCCAAAATCCAGAAAATACTCATGGGGTGGAACCAGAAGAAGAACTCTGGCAACATGAATAATCAGAACAGATCAATTCCCCCAAGGAATGATAAAGAAGATACAACAGAAGACAATATTCATAGACATGTAGCTAAGTTGGCAGAAATAGAAATCAGAATATTGATGTCAAATAAGATGAATGGAATGGAGGAAAAGAAGGAAATAGAAATCCAAAGAGTAGGTCAAAAGTTGCCTCAAGAAATTAATGAATTTAAAGACTAAGTCATCAAGGATATGGACATAATATGAAGAGATACAGCAGAGCTCAAAGAAGTGAAAAAGTTATTCAAAGAGCTTCAAAACACAGTAGAATCTCTCAGTAATAGAGTTCAGCAGCCAGAAGAAAGGATCTCAGATTGGCTTTTGAACAATCCCAAGCATTCAAAGAGGCAGAAAAATGGAAAACAAGAATAGAACATTCCCTGAGAGAGGTGTGGGATCATTCCAAAAGATCCAACATATAAGAATTCCTGAAGAAGAGGATTGTTCTAGAAGCACAGATGTTCTATACCAAGATATTATGGAAGAGAATTTCCTACACATTGCAAGAGATACAGAAATTCAGTCTTACCTCAACAAGGCTCAATCCAAATAAAGCATCTCCTAGACACATTGTAATTAACTTTGCCAAAGTTAATATGAAGGAGAGAATTCTGCAAGCAGCCAGATGTAAGGAAAGCACTACCTACAAAGGGAGAAATATTAGAATGACTGCAGATCTTTCAGAAGAAACTTTTCAAGCCTAAAGAAGATAATTTCTTAAAACCTAACGACTTTCAGCCCAAGATCCTGTATCTGGCTAAACTGAGTTTCATTTGTGATGGAGAAATAAAACACTTTACCAATATGCACATGTTGAAGAAATTTGCCATAACTAAACCAACTCACCAGGAAATACTCAAATCCATTTTCCATATTGACCAGAACAATTGTCTAGCATCAAAGTAAACTCACCCATAATTTATCTAACAAAATTCAATTTCCGCAGTGCTGAAAGGATTAAAAATATGCACTGAACCTTTGAAAAATATGATGGCCAAGACATAACCATACCTATCAATTCTCTCAATTAATGTGAACGACTTAAATTGTCCCATAAAGAGGAACAGGTTGGCTGACTGGATACAAAAGCTCAGGCCAGGAATCTGTTGCCTACAAGAGACTCATCTTACCTCAAGGGATAAAAAATGACTCAGAGTGAAGGAAGGCCATCTATAGTACAGGCAAATGGAAATCAGAAGAAAGCAGAGGTTGCAAACTTATTTGCAGATACAATGGGATTTAAACCAACAAAGATAAAGAAAGAAAAGGATGGACATTACATATTTGTCAAGGGAAATACTCACCCTGAAGAGGTTTTAATAATTAACATTTATACACCCTACCCCAATGCTCCCAATATATAAAGCAAACCCTAATGGATATGAAAAATTTGATATCTTCCTGCACTATAATAGTTGGAGATTTTAACACCCTTTTGTCAGTTCTGAATAGATCCTCCAAGAAGAAAATGAACAATTAAACAATGGACTTAAACTTGACTCCAGAACAAATAGACTTAACAGACAGTTAAAGAACATTTCAACCTAATGTTCATTTCAACCTAAACTGAATGCATATTCTTCTCATCAGCCCACTTATCATCCTCCAAAGTTAATCATATCTTAGGACACAAGACTAACTTCAATAAATTTAAAAGAATAGGAATCATTCCTTATATCTTCTAGAACCATCACAGAATAAAAGTTGAAATCAACAGCAACAGAAATCCTCATACTCAATCAAAGTCATGGAAACTGAATTACCTCAGGCTGAATGATAGCTGGGTCAAAGATGTGATTAAGGAGGAAATCATCAAATTTTTTGGAACAAAATGATAAGAAGACAAAAAATATGAAAACCTGTGAGATACTGCAAAGGCAGTCTTATGAGAGAAATTTATAGCATTAGAGGCCTTCATCAAGAAAACAGAAAGAGAGAAAGTTGACAACTTAATGGGTTGTCTCAAGAGACTGGAAAAGGAAGAATAATCCAACCCCAAACCTAGCAGAAAAAAAGAAATAAGCAAAATTAGAGCAGAGTTAAATAAAATTGAAAACAAAAGAATCATTCAGAAGATCAATGAAACAAAAAGTTGGTTCTTTGAAAAGATTAATAAAATTTATAAATCTTTGGCTTGCCTAACCAGAAACAGGAAAGTAAAATCACTAATAATGTCAATCAGAAAGAATAATGAAAAAATAACAACAGACTGCTCAGAAATTCAAAAAAATCCTTAATGGTTACTTCAAAAACTCTATTCTCAGAAATAGGAAAATCTGGAGGAAATGGACCAATACCTAGAAGCACACCACCTTCCTAGACTCAACTAGAAAGAATTAGAAAATTTGAGTATATCTATATGAAGCACTGAAATAGCATCAACTATGCAAAATCTCCCAAAAAAGATAAGTCCAGGACTAAATGCCTTCACATCAGAATTCTACCATATCTTCAAAGAGGAACTAATACCTATATTACTTAACCTTTGCCAAAATATAAAAGAGAAGGAATCCTCTCCAACTATGAAGCAAATATCACCTTGATCCCCAAACAAGGATAGGACCCAACAAAGAAAGAAAACTATAGACCAACATCATTAATGAATATATATGCAAAAATATTTGATAATATCCTAGCAAACAGAATTCAATGACACATAAAAAAAATTATACACCACGATTAAGTTGATGTTATCCCAGGGTTACAGGTTTAGTTAAACATATGTAAATCTATAAATATAAGACACCACATAATAAAATAAAAAACAAAGACCATATGATTCTACCAATAGATGCAGAAAAACCTTTTGATAATATCCACCATCCTTTCATGATTAGAACACTTAAGAAAACAAGCTTAGATGGGACATTTCTTAAACTGATAGAGGCCATCTACAGCAAACCCACAGCCAATATCATATTGAATGGAGAGAAATTGAAAACATTTCCACTCAGATCTTAAACTAGACAAGGATGTCCATTGTCACCACTGCTATTCAACATAGTAATGGAAGTCCTAGCCATTGCAATCTGGCAAGAGAAGGGGATCAAGGGTATTCAAATGGGGTCAGAAGCGATCAAATTCTCCCTTTTTGTGGATAATGTGATCTTATGTCTGGAAAGCCTCAGGGACTCAACTACAAAGCTCTTAGAAATGATCAAGAAAGTGGTGCCTGTAGCTTAGTCAGCAGGGCACTGGCCACATACACCTAGAGTAGCAGGTTAAAACCCAGCTTGGGCCTTCTAAACAACAATGACAACTGCAACCAAAAAATAGCCAGGCATTGTGGTGGCCACCTGTAGTCCCAGGTGCTTGGGAGGCTGAGGCAGGAGAATCGCTTAAGCCCAGGAGTTTGAGGTTGCTGTGAGCTGTGATGCCACTGCACTCTACCCAGGGCAACAGCTCTGTCTCATTAAAAAAAAAAAAAAGTGATCAAGGAACATAGTAGTGTCTCAGGACACAAATCAATATTTACAAATCAGTAGCTTTTTAATGTACCAACCATAGTCGAGCCAAAAATATAGTCAAGTACTCTATTCCTTTTACAGTAATGCCAAAGAAGATGAAATATCTGGGAATTTGTCTAACAAAGGGTGTAAATTATGAATCCTGAGGAAAGAAATAGCTGAAGATGTTAACAAATGAAAAACATACCATGCTCATGGATGGGAAGAATTAACATTGTTATAATGTCCATACTACCCAAAGCAATCTACAGATTTAATGTAATCCCTCTCAAAGCACCAATGTCATATTTTAAAGAATTAAAAAAAAAATACTTCATTTCATATGGAATCAGAAAAAACCTCAAAGAGCCAATTCACTATTTAGAAATAAAAACAAATATGGAGGCATCATGTTACCAGACTTCAATTTATACTACAAATCTATAGTGATCAAAACAGCATGGTACTGGCACCAAAACAGACATGTAGATATATGAAACAGAGTAGAGAATCTAGAGATGAACCCAGCTGCATATTGTTCACTTGATGTTTGATAAGCGTAATAAAAACATACGTTGGGAAAATATTTCCTATTTAACAAATGGTACTGGGAGAACTGGCTAGCGACCTGTAGAAGACTGAAACTGGACCTTCACCTTCCACTACTAACAAAAATTGATTTTCACTGGATAAAAGATTTAAATTTAAGACATGAAACTATAAAAATGCTAAAAGAGAGTGCAGGGAAAGCTCTAGAAGATATTGGCCTGGGAAAATATTTTATGAGGAGGACCTCCCTGGCAACTGGAGCAACATCAAAAATATATTACTGGGGTTCAATCAAGCTAAAAAGCTAAGGGCACTGTGAGTAAAGCAAATAGCCTTTAGAATGGGAGATGATTTTTGCATGTTATGATTTGGACAAAGTTCTGATAACTAGAATCTACAGAGAACTCAGATCAATAAGAAAAGAACAAGCAACCCTATTTCTTTGTGAGCAAGAGACTTGAACAGAAATTTCTCTGAAGCTGACAGGCTAATGGCCAACAAACACGTGAAAAATACTCATCATCTTTTTTTTTTTATTGTTGAGGATTCATTGAGGGTACAAGAAACCAGGTTACACTGATTGCATTTTTTAGGTAAAGTCCCTCTTAGAATTGTGTCTTGCCCCCCAAAGGTGTGGAACACACCAAGACCCCACCCCCCTTCCTCCTTCCCTCTCTTTGCTCTTCCTTTCCCCACCCCTCCCTCCTTCTTTCTCTCTCTGCTCTCCCCTTCCCCCAACCCCCTCTGTGTCATTAATTGTCCTCTTATCAAAATTGAGTAAATAGGATTCTTGCTTCTCCATTCTTGTGATGCTTTACTAAGAATAATGTGTTCCACTTCCATCCAGGTTAATGCAAAGGCTGTAAAGTCTCCATTTTTTTAATGGCTGAATAGTATTCCATGGTGTACATATACCACAACTTGTTAATCCATTCCTGGATTAACAGGATGGGTTTGTTAATCCATTCCTGGATTAAATGGATGGGCATTTAGGCTGTTTCTACATTTTGGCGATTGTAAATTGAGCTGCAATAAACAGTCTAGTGCAAGTATCCTTATGATAAAAGGATTTTTCCCTTCTGGGTAGATGCCCAGTAATGGGAATGCAAGATCAAATGGGAGGTCTGGCTTGAGTTCTTTGAGGGTTCTCCATATTTTCTTCCAAAATGGTTGTATTAGTTTGCAGTCCCACCAGCAGTGTAAAAGTGTTCCCTTCTCTCCACATCCATGCCAACATCTGCAGTTTTGAGATTTTGTGATGTGGGCCATTCTCCCTGGGGTTATATGGTATCTCAGGGTGGTTTTGATTTGCATTTTTCTAATAATTAGGGATGATGAATGCTCATCATCTTTAATCATCAGAGAAATGAAAATCAAAACCACTTTGAGATATCACCTAACTCCAGTCCACATCACAAAATCACCAAAGTTCAGATGTTGACATGGATGTGGAGAGAAGGGAACACTTGTACATTGCTAGTGGCACTGCAAACTAACATAGCCTTTTTGGAAAGAAGTATGGAGAATGCTCAAGGCACTAAAAGTTGACCTACTATTTGATTCTGCAATTCCATTACTAGGTATCTACCTAGTAAGAGTAAGAGTAAAAATCTTTTTCCAAAAAAGACATTTGCATCAGAATGTCTTTATTGCAGCCCAATTCATGATTGTCAAGACATGGAAGCACCCCAAATGCCCATCAACTCATGAATGGATTAGCAAACTGTGGTATGTGTATACCATGGAATACTATGCAGCCATAAAAAGAGGGAGACTTTACATCGTTTATGTTTACCTGGATGGAGGTGGAATATATTCTTCTAAGTAAAGTATCTCAAGAATGGAAACTACTATGAAACCAATATATAATCACTTATACATTCAGAAGAATGGTAAAACACATAGTCCAAAAAGAAGGAGCAGAGAGGAGGGAGAGGGGAGGGGACTGGGGAGGGTATGTGGTGGGATCTCACCTAATGTGCCCAATGCAAGGGTACATTTCAAAATAACTAGAGTATATTATAAATGGATTACCACAAAAAATAAGTGAGGTGATGGTGATGTTAACCAGTTTGATTTTAGCATTTCACATTGTTTGTCAAATCATCCCTTTGTAACTCATAAATGTATACAGTCATGATTTAATAAAAATTAAATTGAAAAAATAAAATTAAAAAAAGTGAAAACAGCAGTCGAGTTAGTTAAACTGCTAAAATTTCTGCCCTATCATATCTAACACTATGCTGTGTTTCAGGAGGAAAAAAA
>NW_003852427.1:17601031-17603150 GCF_000181295.1 Otolemur garnettii | reverse complement strand
AAAAAAAAAAATGTGGGGTTGTTTGCTGCATCATCATTAAAATAGTCAAAGGGTAAGGAAAAGTTGATGGATTACTTCCTGATGTAAATGAGTGTCTTTTTCTGTGGTTGTTAACTCCCCCAAGAGTAGAGGTCAGTTACGTGCTCTAGTGCAGTAATACAGACTTTAATAATTATAAAAGGAAACTTTGACCATAATGTCTAAGTTTGGTCACATTCTGTGCAAGGAAAAACAAAGGCAAGAGGGTTAGGGAACGTAGAGATGCAGAGTACTTTCACCCAATGCATGTGACATATTCTCACAAATATTTATACTCTATAAGGAGAAGTATGCATTATCCCAAGATGTAATTCCAGAAGAGGTTTTCTCATGTCTGGACTTCTTAGTCCAGGAGCTAGAGAGGATTAATGTCTATTTACCCTACAGTGTACACTGTATATTATCATTAATTTATTTGCCTCCAACTAGAAGACAAACTATGAAAACATAGTTCTGTTTATTGTTTTTTTTTTTTTTTACTACTATCAAGGCCGTGTACGAAAAATGGCATTCAATTTGTTGCATATTTGTGGAGCTATAAAATATTTCTAGAAGTAAATCTTCACTTTTGGTTGTGTTGCTCCTTTAGCAGCTGAAAGAAAAGCTTCAAAGTCAACCCAGACTTTCAAGGGAAAGTTAACAGGAAGGGGGCAGAGCACTGACTCAGATGCGCATAGAGCACATAGACTCAGGATGTCTTCGGCAACACACCTGTCTAGTGACAACATGGAGGACAAATATCAGAAATTGGACACCAACTTTAGTAAAATTTAAGTATTTCTGATGGCCTAGCGCAATGATTCTCAAACATCTTCATCTCAGGATCCTCTTACATTATCAAAACCTATTGAGAGCCTCTAAGATTTTTGTGTTGAAGTGGGTTCCATCCATGGGTATTTATCATATCAGAAATTGATAAAATTTAAAGCATTTTTTATTCATTGAAAAATAGACTATTGAAAACAGACTATTTTTACAAACAATTGCTACAGTTTCCTAAGCAAAATGAATTAGTGATTGAATAGCATTGTTTTTCAAATTTCCAAATCTTTTTAATGTCTGGATTAATAAAAGACAATTAGAGCCTTGCTTCTGCTTCTACATTCAATCTGTCACAATATCTCACATTATGGGACTTTTGGAAAACTCCACTGTACACTTGTGAAGTAATGAGGTTAAAGCAGCAGGCAAGGTCTTCTGTTGAAATAAGAAGATCCATAAAACACCTACAATTTACATTATACTTAATGTTATTTAAGTACTTTTGTTTAATATAAATTTAAGAAAAAGATCAACTATCTCCCTTGCTAAGATTGGAAATGAGGAAAAGATGTTCACTCTCACCTGTTTTTCAGCATAGTACTGGGAGTGCTAGCCAGTGCTATAGATAAAGAAAAAGAAATAAAAGGTATGTATAATAGAAAGCAAGAAATAAAACTGTTTCAATTTGCAGATGACATAATTATCTGCAGTAGAAAATTCCAAGGCGTCTACCCATAAAACCAAAAACAAAAACAAAACTGCTAGAATGAACAGGTGAGTTTCTCCTAAAGTCACCCTACATAGGAAAATGGGTCATTGTAGTGAAATGTACCTCTATTTACAAAATATTCACAAAATAGTCTCTACATGTTGCCCATCTCTTCAGTTTTACAAGAGAATATTTTGTAAAATTTTGTAACGAATATTTTGAAAACAAAGGTACATTTAGCATCAAAGACTTCTTGTACGTTGGTTTTTAAAAAACCATTCAAGGGAGAAATGATTTTTTTTACAATGATATAATCTATTTTAAATTATATCAGCACAGAAGCTTTTCTATGGCACTGACAGAGCAGAATGAATGTTGTTATGACATTGTAAGATCATAAGGGTGACTACATGAAAAGGTAAAAAATTAGAATTACCTTGGAAACGCTTCTCTCAGGGCCCAGGCCTGTTCACATCCCTCTTATTAAAGCCCCTGGCCGCACTGTTAGAGCACTCCTGGCAGAGAGGGCCCAGCCACCAACTTGGCTTCCCAAACACATGACATTCATTAAAAGTATCCCTTTCAGCATCTGCTTTGAGAGGGAATTAT
>NW_003852427.1:17597796-17600704 GCF_000181295.1 Otolemur garnettii | reverse complement strand
GGGCAGAGCAAGTCCTGGAGTCTAGGTCTTTGACTTCATGTTCATGGTTGCTCATTGGGCTATTTTATTTAAAAAGTGAACATGTTCTACAAGCAAACTGTGTTTTCTTTTGCCCCTCCCTCCCCCCAAAAGATAGAAAAATACGGAGTGCATGGTTAAGTCTTCTATAATGTTGAGGTGGATACCTAGAAAGGGTTAGTTTATGCATTCCAGGTCCTGCCTAGTGTTTTTCTGTCAGGCAGAGTCCAGAAAGCAAAAAACTGCATTTCTAAGATTCCCTTGTGTGTAGATTTCTGGACATGGGTAGGTTCTGTCAATCAAGTGCATTCAAACAGATTTTCGAAGGTCTTGGAGTTAGAAACAAAAGCAGGGATTGGGCTCAGATTAGGAGAAGGAAAATAGAAAGGGGAGCTAGCAGGAGAGATACGATTCCAAGTCCTAGGCAAAAAATCAGCGACAATAGAGTCATTCTTAGGCTATAAATACATAGTAGAAATAAACTTCCAACAAGCACAGGAGGTCCTCAACCCAGGACCTATCTGGATTTCCTCCTGGAAACCACATTAAGAGAAATAAACAAATATGCCTTCAGAGTCAGCCTTTAAGTAAGTCTTCTGTGTCTATATCTTCTGATCTGCTTGATGATGCCTGAATTTTCTTTAGCAGGGAGCAAATTACACATAATTAGAAATAAAAGTGTCAAAATGCAAATGCTGATTGAGTTGACTTGTGCAGCACTCATCAATAGTAAAGGGCAATTAGTTAAGTAAATTAGAGCTCACGACAATTTTGTAACCCTTCTTGTTGTTTTGGTGACAGAACCGATTAACATTTCCAGAGGACCGGCTATGAACCTGACTCTGGGCTTCACGCGGTCACACAGTTCATTCCTTTGGCCTCCCAACAGCTCTGTAATTCTGTGGAGTATTTTTATTCCCATTTCCCAGATACAGAGACTGAGATTCAAAGAGATTAAAGAAGTTGCCCCAAGTTATGAAGACTAAGTTTTGGATATAAGTTTCTCTAATTTCATAATTGTGAATTGGATCAGAACGATTCGCCTTCACAAGGTCAAGGATAAATTGAAACTGTTCTCAGATACAGTTTTCTCATGGGAAGGCAGACAGGAAGTTTTGTTTTATATGATTTATGGATTTTTCCCTTTACTATGGCTTACTTTTCTATAAAGGGTTTATTTGGCCCAGAGGATACATTCACAGCCAACCACAACAAATAGCATTTGTCTATCAGTTTACAGCCTGTCCTAATCTTTTGCAACGCCTTTTCTTGTATGTTGTCACATTTCATCTTCTCAACTACGCTGTAGAAACAGATACTATTCCTGTCAAATTTTAAGATGTAAACTGAATCCAGAAAGTTGACATTATTGCCTCAATTCACACACAGCGAGTGGAGATTGTGGATCCCAAGAACAGGAATGCTGTCCCCACTGCAGGAACTCAATCCTCACTATAGTCTTTATTTTTATGAGACGCAGCACCAAGCTGGAAATCCCCAGAGACATACTAAAGAACACAATGCTCCAAGGTTACAGAAATAAGGTTCTACTTAATACCTTATTCATTTTCATTCCCATTAGCCAGTTATATTGTTGTTCATGTTATAGGCTAGCCATTTACTTCTGTCTTCTCAATAGTCTGTATAGGCCACAAGGACTGTCATTTTTTAAATTCGTTTTAATTCTAACACCTAACATAAGGCCTAGCTTATAGGAGGCCTTCAATATATGCTGATGAGTGAGTGCTTCCAAAATATCAACTTTCAAAGCAGAGTCAAAACAATCTTTTTACTCTAAATCAGTTTTAGCTGATTTTTTTTTTTTTTTTGCCTTTATACTGTGAACAAGGATTTGATGTATAGTGACCAACATGATGCATTATAAATACTGGTAGTGAATGAATCAGTGTATTTTTGAAACACCGGCCAAATATTATTAACTCAAAAAGTCAGCAGGAGCACATTTTTCTAGGAGAGCATATCATTTTAATTTTTTTTTCCTCTTTGCACACTAAGATACAACAAATCACATTGGACTAGTGACTTCTCTTTTGTGCCCAAATCAAATGACGGCAGTACTTGACTTTGGAATTATGATAAATGAAGTTGCCCCAAAGTGAAATTCAGTCTGGGCCCTGAGTCATATTGCCAAGTGGTGACCAATGAAAACAACCATTAAGGGAAAGAATCCTGATTTATTTCTTTAATTTTCTCATGCAGACGGAGCCTTTGTGGTCAAATAGTACCTTAATTGAATAAAAACATTCTGATTTCCAGTCTTTATTTTTCTGGCCTTTGCATATGATGGAAGACCATTGCAAATCTCTCTGGAAATTTCCCAGGTTTTAATACATGTTTGCATTGCCAAATGTCCTAACTTTGTTGTGTGCCTTTAAGGAGGTGCTGTTTACTGTGAGAAGCTTTTATTTTTCTTTTCTTCGTTTTAACTGCAGAAAACATCTAGCTGTGTTGAAAATGGCCATCTAGTTTTCAGGTCACTTTGCAGCCCTGGATACATTAAGCTTTGGAGAGTTGTTGACTCAGATATTACGGGAGTGGCCTATGGGATTTATAATAGTGAAAGGCAGAAGGAAATAGAAGTCCAATTGACCCTGAACCATTCAAAATCACTGGGCTTCAAAAAAATTTGCTTTTCTTATTAATTGCCACTAATTGCAGCAAATAATATTAGCCTTTATTTGGAGAGATTTCCTTCAATGAGTTCTGCATTTGTTTGTATACATTGCATTTATTAGGAATCTATAAGTAGTAGCCACAGAGATAATGGCCTATAAAGATCAGACAGAATTATATACGAAGTGAAGATAGACTCGGAATTGGAACAAACCTATAAACTTTCCATTTCATCTGTTGACTTTAGCACTATTCA
>NW_003852427.1:17576753-17592469 GCF_000181295.1 Otolemur garnettii | reverse complement strand
TGAGAAATCTTTTGAGATCCATTTTAATTTCATCATTGAGCCAGTATTGTTCAGAAGCGGGTTGTTTAATTTTCATGACTGTCAATAAATTTGAGTGTTTCTTTTAGAATTGATTTCTAGCTTTATTCCATTGTGGACTGAGAAGTGCCCATATGATTTCAATTTTTCTAAATTTGCTAAGACTTGGTTTTGGCCTAAGATATGAGCAATCTTAGAAAATGTCCCTTGGGCTGATAAAAAGAATGTATATTCAGTAGTTTTTGGTTTGGGGTAGAATGCTCTATAAATATCTCTTAAGTCCCTTAGTTCTAGAGTCCGTCTTAAGTCCAGTGTTTCTTTATTCATTTTCTGTTTAACGTCCAATTCTATCAGTGGGGTATTGAAGCCCCTGATCTTTAAAATGCTGCTGTTCATTTCTTTGCTTAGATCTAGAAGAATTTGCTTTATAAATCTGGGAATTCCTAGGTTAGGTGCATATGTATTTAGGATTATTATGTATTCTTGTTGAATTGTTCTGTTTACGATTACCATCTTTGTCTCTATGTACCACTGTTGGTTCAAAGCCTATTTTATCTGTTACAAGAATGGCTACACTTGCTTGCTTTTGGTTTTCATTCATGGATTTCATTTTTCCCTCCCTTTACCTTAAGTGTATGCTAGTCCTTGTGAGTTTGATATGTTTCTTAGTCCTTGTGAGTTAGGATACACTTGGTGTGTGTTTTTTTGGTCTATTCAATTGGTCTATTTCTTTTAACTGGGGTGTTCACACCCTTCTCATCCATATCACTAAATGAGTGATAAACATTACTTGTTTAGTGATATAGATGATAATGTTGTGTTCATCATGATTATCATGGTAAATTATGAAGAGACAAATTATCATATGATTATTATCAATATCACTAAATGAGTGATTCATGTGTTTATCATGCTGGATGATACCTTGTTGTTTTGATTCCCCTCTTGAGCTGTTGTTTTATTAGAGCTGAAGCTTTAATTTTTAATTGTTTTTACACTGGTGGGTATCTATTATGCTTTTCCTTACATAATGCAGTTTTGAGCTTTTCCTGTAGGGCATGTCTAATAGTGATAAATTTCCTTAGTGGTTTGTTTATCTAGAAAAGCCCCCCCCCCCTTTATACCTCATTCATTACATTTAGTTTTTAGGATACAAAATGATTGTCTGGCAGGGGTTCAGTTTAAGAAGACTAAATATGGGGGTTCTTGTTTCTTTTGGCTTCTCAGATATCTGCTGAGAATTTTGCTGGTAGCCTAATGAAATTTCCTTTGTAGGTTTATTCTTTTAATCTTGCAGCTTGTAGAATTTTCTCCTTCATTTTGACTTTGGCTTATTTGACTATGTGTTTTGTGATATCCTGTTTTCTGTGAGTCTTCTGGGTGGTCTAGGGCCATATTTTTTTTCCATGACCATCTTATATCTATCTGGATATCTGAATCTCTAATGATACCCTTAAAAATTCTGTCAAATACGTTTTCCAAACTTTTTTCCTTTTCCTTTTCCTCCCTCAGGGATGTTCAAAGTATCTTATATTGGCTTACTTTGTATAGTCCCTTACTTCTCTGAGTGATAATTCTTCTTTATTTTTTTCCTGCACCCTTGACTGATTATGTTAGTTTGAAAGCCTTGCCGTCAAGCTCTTAAATTCTTGCTTCTGCTTGTCTAGGCTGTTCTTGAAGGTTTTGGTTGTATTTTGAAATTCCCTAAATTACTCTTTCATTTCTTTAACTTCTCTTATACCTTTTCTAATGTTATCTATCTCTTTAGTGAATTTTTTTTCATTCATATCCTGAAACTTTTTTTTTTTTTTTTAGCTTTTTTGTGTTGGGTTTCAACTTTATCTTTAATCCCATTCATCTTATTTGCCATCTATATTCTGATTTCCATCTCTGACATTTTGACAATTTTCTTTAGGTTGAGTTGCATTGCTGGAGGCCTACTGAGATCCTTTGGTGCTGTCAATACAGCTTGTTTCTTCATGCTGCCTGAGTTTTTATTCAGGTATTTTCTCATCTATAATCTCTTTTCCCTGCTCAGGACAGATAAGCTGTGTACCTTTTCTCCTCTGCTGGGAACTCTACTACTAAGTTAGACATCCCAGCATGGCACACTGTGATCTCTTCTGTAGGACTGACCTGGCATGTAGATGTATTTAACACTGCTACTCTCCTGCATCTTTGCCTCACTGTTCCCCTGTGGTTGTTACTAGTGGCCCCCATTTTGCAAAATGAGTGTATGTCGCACCTAGTTCTGTGTTTGTTTGTTAGCCTATACCAACTCAAGCACAGCCCTGCCCATGTCCATGGGTTGTGGTGATTGAATGACCATGTAGGCTTAAGGGCTATTCCACTTATATCTACAATAGCAGCATTTGTCAGCTGGGCACCAGCTAGAGTGCATCCTGCCCAAGCCCTCAGGCAGTGGTAATTGTCAGCCCATGGTGGATTGAGTGCTTCTCCACGGGAAACTTTAGGCAGTGGTGTTTGTTAGCTGTGTGCCATCTTGAGTATAGCCCCCGCCTCCCTTTGTCAACAGGTGATAATGATTGTCATCCCAATCAGGTCACCCAGTAGGGGAGGGGTGGTCCCTGCCCACAGGGCTCATGAGAATGCTTGGACTCCCCACTCCCTCCCTATCACCTCTGATTGGCCAGAATAAAAGGGCATCAGCAGCAGTGACCAGTTTAAGAGCCAGTAGGCCACAGCTATGCCCTCTCTCCAGGGTAATACTGTAGCACAGTTTCCAGATTGATTCCTTTGTTGGTCCTGAGGCCTTCTGCAGTAGAACCCTGATAGCAGTGATTGTGGGGCTGGTGTGGGGCCCTAGGATTCTCTCTGTGCTTTCCCACATGTGTGCTCATCTTTCCTGTGTTCCTCCAGACCACAGAGCTGGTCACCTCTCTTCCTTCTTTTCCACATTGGGTGCCTCCTATTGCCTTTTTTTTTTGATTCAGAATATTCTTTCCTAGAGGATCAATCTGAAGGTGAACATCCCCACACCACTTTCAACCCTTTCCGTCAGAGCAGTCAGGGCAGGCTGTTTCTAGTTTGCTGTTTTGGCCCCTCAAGATCATGGATATAAATGCAAAATGTGCACAAATAAAAACCTTCTAAAAGCATATTAGTTGAATGTTTTAGATGGTTCTGAAAAATGACAACAAAACTGGTATCTGATCATTGTCTTATAAAGACTCTAAATTTTTTATTAAAAAATTGTATTTTTGTAGAGATGTGGAAAATGATTTTAAAATTGATGTCCTGGGTACATAAATGATTTGTCTTTGTAATATATTATATTTTAACATTTAATTTTCTTTTACTTCTAATAATATACTTAGGAACCCCCAAAATATATTATGCATATTTAATTTTTATGAAATTTATTGACATCTTCATAAGTATACTTATGTTTTATGCTGATACTTCTTATGTAATACAAAGGTTATTTCTACCTTATCCCATTTGCTTCTAATTTTCAATGTACTTAATATTAGATTTATAGATTTAATACCAATTACCTTTGAAAATGATACGGCTATAAAATTAACATTCATTAATCCATACATTGAGGATTATAAATTCCTCAAATAGTCACTAAATACTCAAATCTCAAGCCATTTCTTTGTAACTAGAAGAAAAAAAAGTAACCTGTAATCTACTGACTTGATAAACCACTTTTAAAAAATAATAAGGAAATAAACTCATCTGCATAAATCCCAAATTATAACAACTTGAAATTCCAAAAGGAATGTTTAAGACATGTGAATTTTAACTCTATTTCCATCCAAATCAAAACACTGTGAATAAACTTATTACGAAGATTAACCTACTTCATAAGCCTACCTAACACAATTCAAATAATCAAAGTATTACTTGAATTTTCCCCTCAAAGCAAGAATAAAGCAAGATTATTCTACCATAAGACATTCACAAGTTTTAACAGAGTAATAGCCATGGTCATCTTTGAAAGCTAATTTGCTTTTGTATGGTATATGGATATGAAAATGTTAAATGCTGCTGATATCCAGAAAGAAATTTAATGGTCAACAAGAAATAATAATGAAAATGTGGTGAGGCTTGTTCATCTTTCTTAAACATGTGTAGGTGCATCACAGAACATAGATTACTACTTTTCTCTTTTCTCTCTCTCTCTTTTTTTAGCTGCTGGCTGAATTCTGCGTCCTTGAAACTAGGATAAGGAGGGCCCAGTTAACCTTGTAGCTGATGCTAATCCTTACAGTATCTTTCCCACGAAGTTCAAATTGTTTTGTAAATACAGCTTTCCAGCTGCCCCACTTTTCTGACCCATTAATCTGAGAGCCATCTTTGTATCTTCAGCAATCTCACAATTTCTCTTTAAATATAAATATAATAATAGTACTTATCTCATGGGGTGGCTGTGAGGACAAAGAAAGTTAATCCATCTAAAGTGCCTAGAACAGTGCCAGGAACATGGTACAAATTAAAAGGATACTTATTCTTAATCATCACTGTCCTCATTATATCTGAAAAATCAAAGGATATGCATATAATGAAGCAGCATTCTCCTAAAGAACTTAATCTAAAATACTATCAAGGCAGAAATGTATTAATTGTCCTCTATCTCATCTCCATTCTAATCTCAAAATAGATTACTATTTAGATAGCATTTGCTTTCATTTTGTTTTCCAGGAATGACTTTGAAATCAGAACAATCTGTTTTGAATTTTGACACTTCTATTTACTAGATATGTGACCCTAGCAAAGTCAATCTTTCTAAGCTTTCCTTTATCTAACTACATAGTAAGAATAATACCCAATTCGTAGGGTTATTGTTAAAATCAAAGAAAATAATGTGTGTACATCCCTAATACTAACCTCGTCCATAATCAGTGCTTAGTAACTATTTCTTTTCTATTCCTGTTTTCTTCTTTTCAGAAATAACGATCTAAAAATAATGATAACTTTGATAAGAATGAAGCCAATTTTACCTCTGTACAACAGTGAATTTTAATTCATTCTCAGTTGCTTAAGCTAAGGAAAATCTTGTATTTAAGAATCAGTTTTTCTTATTTTTCTATTAGCTCAAAAATAATTAGGCATAAATTCTGAAAATAAGAAAGAATTGTAACTTTTCAGTAAATTTTGTGTCTATTTGATACATGACCATATTGTCTTAACCCTTTTTCAGAAAAGATAATAATAAAATGCTTTTATCATTTCTCTGTGAACCTCTTACTGATCACTTTTGCATAGATCAGAGAAATATATAAACAACAAACATTTAGATTTTTCTATAAAAATAACCCTTTTACATTTTTTAACTCTCTTACATTATCAAGAGAACATATTGTTAATTTTCAAATATTTATAAACTTACCTCACATTGAAAAAAACTATGAGAAACGTCCCCAAACTAGACATTTCTGGAGTGAGCAAGTATACGCATCACGGGGGTGGTCCAGGGTGATGAGCTTTGTGCTTTTTGTATGATGGACTGAGTAGGCTGCCCAGAACTCATGCCTCTGGAGTGCTGTGTTCTGAGTAGGGATGAGCGAGATAGGGGTTGGAAGGAGTAGTCCATCATGTTATGGGGTTGAGGTCTACCCTAGCGTGCCTTAAATAGCCTAAAAAAAGGCCAGGGGGTCATACTAATGAAAGAAGCAGTGAGTTAAGAGCAGATTCTCATTCCTGCCTTCTGATATTCACATCTGGCTCCCTCTCTTTGAATGAAATCGTGGGAAGAATCTCCTGAAGTACATAAATGTAGATCATGTTTTTTCCCTGTTTCTTCCCTATCTTTTGCATTGAGTGCAGAGTTGAGTTCTGAGAAGTTAAATATGCACATGTAGCAACTTGCTTACCTTGCACTTACTCTTACACATTTAAACATCTAGGTAGAAGGGGGCTTAAACTTAGTACTAAGGCGTACTCTATGGTTATGATAGGAGTCAGAAGACTTTTAGGGAGGGAGGGAAATAGGCTTGGAGAGGGGAAGGGTCAGGAGAACCCAGCCAACAGGCCAAAAATTCCCCAGCAGGAAGTTTCATAACTGCCACAGAGTGTCTTACTGACCCATGCAGCCATTAGTCAATAGCCATCTCTCTGTTGAGCAAACCCTTAGCTCTTTTAAGGTAGACTTGAGACAGTACAGTAATAAGCCTAAGATTCAGAAGGCTTCTTGTTTCACAAAGTGATGATTTCAAGCTGCACTGGGGCCCTTTACTAGGTGCCAAAAAATCCCATTTTGAGTTCTCATCAGGTTTGCTTTTTAATATTTGTGCAAGTCAATTCAGCAAATCCTATGAACATGGACTGGCAGGGGACGCAGAACAGCATGTTCTTCTGTCAATTATAAGCAGCTCTCAAGTTCTCATCTACAGACCTTAAACATTGATGAAAAAAGCCTTGACCTGGAAGGCAAATTTACTATGAAGAAGCAGATATCCCCAACTCATTTGTTGAAAGTGGCCAGGATCTTGATTATATTAACCTCAAGGTGTTCTGAACCTCAAGATGGATATCACATTTTTACACCTAAGGGAACACAATGCTTACTTTATATCATGGAATAGTGACTATTGACAAGGTAGTTCAGGAGCCTCGGTGTAATTATAGCCCAACTCTGGTACTGAATAAATGTGAGGGTTTCATGATGTGCAAATGTCCTTAGAGCTTTAGACTGACAAAATGGAGGGAAAATGGGTAGGTGCTGGTGTACGGAAGAGTCATATTTATATTGATGCTTATTTAGCTTTTTATATCTGCCATGAGGGCCTTCACTAGCATAAGTGTTTTTGGGCAAAGACAACCCTTGTGGGTTGACAAATTATAAATGATGGCTTCTTTATTGACACCCCTGGTTGGCATGTATATTCCTCACTCTTCTCTGATCTTTGCACGGCTTTTCCAAGCTGACTCTGGGGAGGTGCGCTCATTCCTATTTCTTTAAATTAGCAGTGTTTTCTTAATTTTACTGATAAGGAAACTGAAACTCAGTAAACTTGAATAATCCACTCAAGGACACCCCTTCATAGCTGATGTACCATGGTTACTGAAAAATAAGCATGTGTCACATCTGTCTGTGCTAACCTGTCTTGCCTTTTAGTAAGCCAATACGTGAAATTAGTGTAATTTGATGGCTGTGACAGAGATGACTGAAACATTAATATTCATTATCATTTTCATGATGTCATAGAAAATATCATTTCTTGTGACATTCAGAAGAAGTTTTCTTAGGACATTACTGAACAGCCTAATGGGATTAATATCAATTCAAGTTCAATGAACATGTGTTGGGCACTAAATGTGGCAAGTACTAATTGATAGAGTTGATAAAAAGGCAAACAAGCCAAGCCAGACCTTCTTATCAGGCAAGTCTACTCATGAGAAGAGTGGAGACACACGTAAAAGACTGAGTCCCTTTGTGAACGATTTTGTTTCCAAGAGATAGTTACATCTATATTTTCTATTGCACATGCGATCTTACCATTCCTGCATTCAGACATAGAATCTGATTCCCCTCTCCTTGAATTTGGATGGGCCTGGAATCTCTTGGAGCAGAAGACAGCAGAAGTGATGCTGTGTGACCTGAGGCTGACATGTAAAAGGCTAGGCAGCTTTCATTCATTTCTTTGAAATTCTACTTCTTGGAGCAATAAGCCACCAGATAAGAGATTCAGCAAACCTAACCCAGGTGGCCTTGTGTCAAGGAGGTCAAGGCACATGAAGAGACCTCCTGTGGTTGCTCTTCTTGAGTTTTGCTTTTGGTGTAGTCTAGCTGAGGCATCTGCCACATTGAAGGACGGAAACTATACGTGATTTCAGTGCCCAACACACAGACTCATGAAGTTTGGCTTCATCACAGCATCAGAGCTATGGCAGAGGCAAGCCATCTTTGCAGTGCCCTGCCCCATTCCCACAGGATCCGTGAGCACAAAAAATGATTGTTAATTTATACCATTAAATTTGAGGTTATTATACAGCAATAAGTGAGAGAAACATTCTCCCACGATAGTCTGTTATCTCTCCGAGATGGGAAGGATAGTGTCAGGGGTCTGGATACAGATGTGCATTGTTTCTCTTCTAATTTTATCCAACACTTTTTGTAAAGGAGAAACAAAATGATTTCCGAAGACAAACAACCAAATCTACCTAAAGGTCATATTTCCCAAGTAGTTTCTAGCTTTAGAAGTGCTGTGACACTATTTTCTCAAATTGAACAAAAAAATACACAAAATGTTCTAAAGGGAAAAGCACAGGACAAATGACAATTAAAAGAGATTCCCCAAACCCTGTCTCCTTGGTCTTGATTCGGATGCTAACAGGAGATTAGGAAGTGCTCTTATTACTTTGATTATATATTATTTGGTTCCAGATGTATATTTTATACTGGATAGAAAAACTTTTATTTCTGCCCTCAGGGTGTACAATTTAAATCAGAGAGACATTATAAGTGTTTCTGACAGAACCCAGGGTTCCAGTTTCTTTATGCTGATTTGGAAGTTTTCAAACAACCTCATCACCACAATGTGAAGATATCAAGTGAAACGGCAGCAATGACAGACTCTCTCCAGAGTGTCAAGTCTTCATTTCACCAGGATAACTCTCTATTTTCAATTCTTCATAAGAGAAGCCGATTGCATGCTCTGTAATAGTTTTAAGAATTACGAGATGCTGAGTTCAGTGATGTGCAGAGAATAGTTCAAATGAATGTTTTTTAAAAAATGGTCCTTTGTTCTGTGGAATTCAGCTGTACATATGTTAGAAAAAAATAAAAACGTAATAAAATCTACTAATTAGTTTCAAGGCCAAGCTGAATTAGTAATACGTCTGAATCACACATTGTGGTAAGGAAATGTGGTTTTGTTACTTTACAATGAAATAAAATAACTTCTATAGTTTAAAGCTATTTCTAAGTACAGTTTCTGTATGACTATATGTATTTTTTTCCTACTAAATGGATAATTTATAACTTGCATCATTGGTCAACTGACCTCTCCGCCTTCGGCTGAGAACTTGAATTTGCTGAGAATTCAGCATTCAGTAAATGTCAACTTCATTTCCAGTTGAAGGGGGGTAGAGAATGCTGGTGAAAAGAAAAAACAATGTCCTTGTTTCCAGGAAGCTAAATTCTGGCTGTGAAGTTATTTATAAGGAATAATTAGCTAAGAATACAAAATGGATAAACACACATCATACAAATGATAAAACGTATAGTCTAGTAAGGGGTAGGGGTGAGGAGGAGGGCAGGGGGATTAGTGGGAGGAGAGGAGGGCATTTGGTGGGATCTCACCTAATGTGCACAATGCAAGGGTATATTTCAAAATAACTAAGAGTAAATTTTAAATGTCTTAAAAATAGGTAAGTGAGGTGATGGTGATGTTAGTTTGATTTAAGCATTCCACGTTGGATATCAAATCAGAACATTGTACCCCATAATTGTACACAGTTAAGATTTAATAAAAAAAATTAAAAAAAAAATAACAAGCAAAAAAGAACACAAAATGGTTTATAATTCTACTCCATTGAAAGAAGTCAGATCTAAGAAGTTCCTAAAAGCTTAATGGACAACTTGCTTTGGCTACAGTAGAAAAGCAAAAATTACTTAAATTTCTGAGAACATGGGACTCTGTTTGGGCAATTAGATGTAATAGTCTAATTTACTTTCTATGTTTTAGTGGCATGATTAAGAAAAATGATCTTTCAGGGAATATACAAGGTAAAGTTCAGTGCAGCAGACTAGCGTCTGATGCTAGATGATTTAATTAAGAACACTTGAATTAATGAGAATAAAAAATTCAACTTTTAAAATAATCATACATGCACATATTCCATACAATATAAATTGTTAAAGTATCAATGTTAAGTATCATCAATTACTGATGGCTTGCATTTGTAACCACTCTGGCTGTGTCCAAGACAGAATACAGGAGAAAAATAGCTGATGCAGCCTGAAAAGACATACCTATGAATTTTGATGCTACCTCCTACAAGTTTTTGGATTATAAAGTCATTTAAACATCTGTGAATCAAGGGCTTGGCACAGTGGCTCATGCCTGTAATCCTAGTAGTTGGGAGGCTAAGGCGGGTGGAGCCCCTGAGCTCATGGGCTGGAGAGCAGCCTGAGCCAGAGCGAGACCTCCTCTCTAAGAAAAACAGCCAGCATTGTAGTGGGCGCCTGTAGTCCCAGATACTCAGGAGGCTGAGGCAAGAGAGTCTTTTGAGCTTAAGAGTTGGAGGTTGCTGTAAGCTGTGATGTCACAGCACTCTACTGAGGGTGACAAATTGAGACTCTGTCTAAAAATAAAAATAAAAGTCTGTGAATCAATCCGAGCTAAGAATGGGTCTCAATCATGTAGTATGGTGGGGAAAGGTATTTTAACTTATAGTGAAATACAATATCTTCAGAGATTAGAAAATGACCTTCAAGTAAAAGATAGAATACCTCTAAGTAAAAGTTTCTCATCTGTTAAATAGACCTGATAATACCCACCTCGCAAAATGTTTGTGAATATTAAACAAGTTGAAGTGAATAACAGGATGGTGAAAAGAAATTTGACACGCGAATTAGCACATTATCATGGTCCTTTCATGTTTACCTTGCTGGAGCCCTTAGAATAAAGAAACAATATTATTCTGGAAATAAGGATTCTATTCTGACAATAATATCAAACGAATAGATACTTATTGCTCATGGGCTAAGTCATAAAAAGAATCAGAGCAATTGTCTGATTCTCTAACATTATTCTTGGTCATTTAACTTCGGAGTCCTTCCTTCAAAGAACTACTGAAGAGTTTCGTTTCCATACTGGTTTCCAGCATATGTCTGAGAGGGGAAAAAAAAAATTAATATGCGGTAAAAGCCACTTTCTTTTGAGCATTTGCAAAATTAAAGTGACTGAGTTCTTTTTTTTTTTATGTAATAAAACTTTAATTACAGTATATCATGTATTATAAGACATGCATTATGTATATTTTAACATTATATATGTTTGCATTATATGTTTACATATTTTAGGTACATACACATATATACAGTGGACCCTTTAACATCATGGTTTGAACTGCATAGGTCCACTTAAATGCAAATTTTCTTTCTTTTTTTTTTTTATTAAATCATAGCTGTGTACATTAATGCAACCATAGGGTACAGTGTGGTGTTTTCATATACAATTTGAAATACTGTCATCAAACTGGTTAACGTAGCCTTCATGTCATTTTCTTAGTTACTGTGTTAAGACATTCATACTCTGCTGTTAGAAGTGCCTGAGTTCTTTTGCGCGGCCAGGCCCACTGGGGCAGACGTCTCCTTTGGCCTGTATCCTCACAGCTGGCCCGAGATTTCTCCTGCACTTCCTTCTCTCCCTTCAGTGATCCCCAAGAGGGGACACACCACATCCTGGAGGCGGTTTTGTTTTCCCCAATTTCCTGGAAGCCAACTCTGTGCAAAAGCAAAGAAACTGCTGATGGTGGCCTGGGGCCTCCTTAGGCTACCAACGCCAGTATTTTACCCAGAACGGTCCCCAAATTGTAAGGAGTTTTCCAGTTCTTCCTTACATCCTGCCTCACTCAGATGGCTTCTCAGTGCTACGGGAGAAAGTCCAGTCTCCTTCATAATCTGGACCCACTGTGCCTTTGGAAGTTCTGTCTTACCACTCACTTCTACCCAGCAGTTTCCGCACACCGACCTGTCTACTTCAGCCACTTCCACCATGATCTTGCCCTCAAGTTCGCTGAGGCTAACCTGTTAGCTAGACATGCTTCCCCCACCCTTCTCTGCAGAACAGATGCTTGCTCATTCCCTCAGTTCTAAAGTTGCTCCTTATCCCCTTAAAAAGGCTTCTTCACTTACCCTAAAACAGGGTTACTTGTAATTATGTCATAAAACATTGTATAAATGGCTATTTGAGCAGTTATCACAAAACATTAATTTATATGTTAATTTTTTTTTAGACAGAGGCTCAAGCTGTTGCCCTGGGTAGAGTGCCATGGCGTTGTAGCTCACAGCAACTTCCCGCTAAGGCTCAAGTGATCCTCTTGCCTCAGTTTTTCCATTTTTTTTTTTTTTTTAAGTAGAGATAGGGTCTTGCTTTTGTTTAGGCTGGTCTCAAACTGGTGAGCTCAAGCAATCCACTGGACTGGGCCTCCCAGAGCGCTAAGATTACAGGTGTGAGCCATTGTACCGGCCTATTTATGTGTTAATTTTTAAAATTTTACCCAGTAGAATCTGTTCTATAAATTCCCATCTCTCTCTCTCTCTTTTTTTTTTTTTTCAGGGACTGACTACTTCTTAAATATTAAATGAGGGTGTTTTAAAATGTGTAGTGATTTGTCAAAAATCTTTTTACCAACAAAATGGTAAGGGCACTGTGTTTCCTCTGTGTAGCATGTGGGATCTCGGATATGAACAGGTTTTAAAAATCAGAAGGCATTGCACAAATGTTGGGTATTTCCCATTGAGCAGATTGACTCATTCATGGAGAGGCACTAGAGGTTAGTACTTAGGGGTAGGAACTAACCATCTGATTGCCTCTGAGAGGCATCGCTTTATTAACTGGGTAACCCTGGGCAAGATACTTAAAAATATCTATGGCTCCGTTTCCATAACTATCAAATACAACTTACAACTAATTTGCTGGTGTGGGTGCAGAAAAGAAAAAACAAAAACCCCAAACTTAATGTGTAAAGTACAACGCTATCTCATAGGGTTATTATAAATAGATTATGAGTATGTGTCATGAAGAAAATTAGAGCAGGAAGGGGATAGGAAGCCAGGGATTGGTATTTTAAACACAGTGGTCAGAGAAAGGCTTTCTTGAAAAATCGTAAGTGCAGCTGGGGAAAGATTGTTTTAGTTAAGGGAACAGCACAAGCCCCAGGCAGGAAGACGGTGGAGGGTCTGGGGACTGGCTGTGGCTGGTGTGGCTGGGGCAGAGTTAGGAAGCGAGGGGGCAGTGAGGACCAGAGCTGTGTTCCGAAGGGCATGGGAACCTTTCCTTCTACCCTGACCAGCTGCTTTACAATAGAGCAGTGGTGTGGTCTCTTAGGTTCAAAAGGCTCACAGCAGATTCAAGGGCCAGTGGCTACTAAAGCGGGAAGATGAGATAGGTAGTCACAAGAACCTAAAGTCCGGAGCTAATTGTTTTCTACTAACTTCAATCAAAAATGCCTAATGAGCAAATGTGTGTGTATCTGTTTGTGTTGATTAACATTTTTCCACTCTTTTCTCACTTGATATGATACATCAGAATCTAGTTTAGTTATTAAAATCCGCATTCATTTTACTTCTGTTCTTAATGTTTAAGACTTTTGTTTAGTAGTCTTACTTCACGTTGTCGCCAATGTCTTACTGGCATTTTCTGCATGAAATTGAAACAGGAGACTGAACACGGTTCGCAGCTCTCTATCATCACATCACCCCACTCTCTTTGTCCTTAACTCTGCATTCCATTCTATTCTAAAATGAGCCTAAGTCATCGGATAGCAGGAATGTTCTGAATGACATATGGTGACCCTATTTTACAGCCAATTTATGTTGGAATAATTGGAATAATAATGTGTTTTTAATATTATTTATATATGTTCAATTTTGCATTGTCCTTTCACTAGGTAATGGGTTTCTTCTATAATAAAGCTACCACCGCAAGTATCTTCTACCCATCCTACTCTGCTGTCATTGGTTTCAGCCTCTCTATCTCTGCTTCTCTCTGTCCCTATATGTAACCACTGGTCATTATTTGAATTTTTCTTTAGTGTATTTTCATAAGTTTTCGGCATTAACACATTATCATTCTTTATATGCATATCTTCCTATTTTATTACCTAATATTAACTTCACAGATGTTAATCATCAAGATAATTTTTGAAAAGATCTAACTAATGACAGATTTTGTATTTTCTTCAGGTCACATTTTTCAGTATCAACAAATTTTAGATGATCCTCTGGTAAACATTGACCTTTCAACTGGTCAGTGACAAACAACTCTCAATGAACCAAAGCAAAACAGAAGTGAAAGGTCTCGGTCCATGTGCTGGGTGGAGAGTGGGAAAGATTTGGAGAGCCGGGAGGTATACGGAAGTAGTCCCCTATGGCTCAGGAACCTTTCCCAGACAAAAGAAAGTAACTTCGCTTCCAGTTTCTCCCCATTACTTTTTTCAAAGAAAAATGACCTCCCTTTTCAGGCTCCAGAACCATTTTAGGAGTTGTGGGCACTCCACATTCCCCAATAGCTTGTGTTCCATAGTTCCAAGTATTCCAATGGGCATACAACTTGATGTGGCAGTGTGTCAATTTCAAGGTGAGAAGAACTATTTCTGAAAAGAATGACGTGAGAGTATAAGGGATTCCATCTGTGAGGATGGAGAAATTGGGTTTGCATTCTTGTGTGCAGTGACTTTCAAATATTCCTGAAATAAGCACAGTACTAAAAACACACTTGGGGGGCATCCCCTACAACAGGTGCACTGATGGGGGTGGCATTCAGGGGTAAGCATCTCTGGAGTATTCCATTTTTCCTCAAAAAACTACTGGGTAGAAACTGCAATGGAGTTGCGTTACTTTCTTTTGTCTGGGCAAAGTTCCTGAGCCGTAGGGGAATTCTCCCTCACACCTCCCTGTTCTCCGGGTCTTTTCCACTATCCACCAAGGATGTGCATTGAGGCCTTTCGCTTTTGTTCGATCCATCAGTGTTTACTTTATGCTCCAGTCAAGTCTCTCAAGGAGAAACTTACTTTACTTTTACTTCAATTCCAAGGTTACAATGGTTTTTGGTATACCACGGTCCAAGTGCGAGCATGGTGGGCATACTTAATAGCCACGACGGTTGCATCCCACATTATCGCAGTTGGTTCATTGCTTATTTGGGCTGTGCTTACCTCACTGCTTATCTGGACTGTGAAGTCTGGTTCTGTTCTGAGAAATGTTTATTTTCCTGCCCCTGTGTGTATACAGTTATGCTAAAATATTTCATTGCCGTCTTTTAAATCCATGCTGCTGAAGAGAGACCAAAAAAGGGAGAAAGTGTTGTATAGTTATTGGTATGAAGCTTCTGAAAAAACCTAGCATAAAGATAAAAATTAAAGAAAAATAAATGTCATCATGAGTTAACTTAATTTCATGAACTAAGTCTGAGAATTCATAGATGATTAATTTTGGCTAAAAGGATGTACAAAAAGCCAAGGAGGATTGGCTTAAATGTCTACGCAAAATCCAAGTGGGATGCCCAATCCAAGTGGGATGCCCAGAATGCTTTGCTGACTTCTTCTTCCTCTCTAGCCACAGACAGTAGTGCCTCGATTAGTCACACAGAATGGGATTGGTTCAGATGCCCATAACCCTGAGTACCAATTACAGCAACTGAAGTGATGAAAAACACCAGTATGGAATCATCTTCATTATCCAAAGATTCACGTAGAAAGTCCAGGTAGAAACGTGATGTTTGGGAAGGGAAGTGAAGATAAAAATAGAAGAATGAGCTGGGTGACTGAACCACTCACTCAGGGGAGTCCAATTTTACTCCATCTTTATTTCCAAACAGTCATATTTGTTCCCTTGCTTTTATTGCATGCTTACTTGAGAAAACCCCATGCTTCGGGAGCAACATATCCTTCCTCGTGAAGAAGGCTTACTCTCTAGTTCAGAACAAGGGGTTCAAAGTTAGGAATTTGACAAAGGTGCTTTAATTACAAATGGTATTGTAGGTTCCAAGATATCTGGG
>NW_003852427.1:17546958-17576577 GCF_000181295.1 Otolemur garnettii | reverse complement strand
AACAAGGAACATTTTCCCTGAACAAAAAAGGCAGAAATTTTTACTTTACACCAGGGAATTTCATCTTCTCTAACATCCAGAATTACCGATCTGGGACCTTGAAGCCATTAGAAAACATTTACAAATATATCTCCTCTGCCGAGACTTCTATGCTTCACTCTGGAGGCTCATCTCCAACTTCCCTGGGACTCCTGCCTCTGGGTCTCTTGCAAAGACTTCAGACTCTGTCAAATGGAATCTCTTTTTTACATTGTGCATTATTTTTATTTTAATGTTTTCAAAATTTTTTATATTAATTATTGAGTACATATTACCATATATTTATAAGGTCTGAATAACAATATTAAAAGAAATGCTGATGTGCCCACCACCCGATCTATTCAAGAAGGGAGAACATTACCATTACCTTGTACATCTCCCCTCTTCTCTCACCAGAGCAAGCACTTCCCTCCCACTCAGAGCTTAACTTTATACATTCCACATTCTGTTTTCATCTTTATATGGATGAAACTATACTATATATTCTTTTCAAAGAGGGACTACAAATTATTATCTTTTTTTTTTTTTTGGTTGGGGCTGGGTTTGAACCCACCACCTCTGGTATATGGGGCCAGCACCCTACTCCTTGAGCCACAGGCATCACCCTTATTTTTTATTTTTTTTTGCAGTTTGGCCGGGGCTGGGTTTGAACCCGCCACCTCCAGCATACGGGGTTGGTGCCCTACTCCTTTGAGCCACAGGGGCCACCTTATTATCTTTTGCAGTTATCAGGATTGTTACAGATTGATCCTGATAATTGTAAAAATTATCAGGATTGATACAGTATGACACTGTAGTTATGCTTATGCCACAATTTATGTAATTGGTCAACTATTAATGGATTTTTTTTTTGTTTGTTTTAAAGAAACAGTGCTACTATTAACATTTGCGTTCGTTTCTTTACACACAAGGGCATGTTTTCCCCAGATCTTATAGTTTAGAGTTTATATTTAGCAGTAGAACTGCTGAGTCCCAAGGGATGCACATTTCACATTTTCTTAGATAATGCTAAATTGTTCTCCAGTTTCTTCCAGCAACTTGCATCCCTTCCAGTGGTGTATAATTGTCCATGTTGTTCCTACTTCTTACTGACACTTGATGTTGTTAATGTTTAAATTACCGCCAATCTCTTTTGTGGGAAGATATCTTTTAATTTTGTTTTAATTTGTGCTTTTCTGTTGACTCCTGAGGTGGAAATGTTTTCACATGTTTATTAAAAATATACCTTTTTTATTTTCTATCAACATACTTTCAAGCATTTTACTCACTGTCTTAGTCTACCTATCATCCCTTGTCTTCTCTTTGTCTAACCCTATTTTAGTTGTTTTTAAGAAGAATTTTAGGCCTGCCATATGGCCAGAAACCAGCCATAATCATCTATCTGTTATCTTCTATCTGTTGGTATAGCCTCATTTGAGTTATTTTTAATAAGAATATTAGAGTTGCCATAGAAACCAGAACTCTGTTTTAATTCTATCTTTTTATTACCTTCATTTTATTTTTATTTCACCTATTTTTTCTAACTCTTGAAGAGAATGTCTTTCAAGATTTTCATCTTGTCTACCCTACATGTTAAACCTATAATTTCTTCACCACGTACCATACGGTAGGTAGTATTTTGAAAACTTAATTTTTCATTACTGTTCACTCACATTATAATCTGTAATGATTTATTCTTGATTGCTCTGTTATTTAGAAAGACATTTAAAAAATCTCAAAACATAGTTTGCATTTGTTATATGTTTGTTCCGTATTTCTGTCTCAGTTGCATTTGGCTAGAGTGTGGTCTGTGTCCCTTGCCGCTTTGATCCTCATTGATGTCTGGTACATTCTCTTCCATTTCCTTACTTCTAATTGTTAATGTCTTTGTATCTTCACATTTAAACATATTTACATATGCCTTATTTTACATATAGCTGTGTATTTCATCTAACCACTAATCTCTTTTAATTAGTGAATTTTATCTATTAACATTCATTTGGTTATTTACATATGAATTTATTTCTACCGTTTTATTAGTTTTCATGTAACTTATTTTTTTCAGTTTTTCTTTTGTCTTTTCATTTCATTAGGTTTAAATTTTTTTTCCATGTTAATAATCACCCTTAAAATTTAACTCTAAACTTAAAGTAACACTATTCCTCTTTTGAAAAACATTAAATTTTCAGAAATCCTAACTTTGGAGTCTCTCCCTTTCATCATACATGTTATTGTCCAACATTTTATTTCTATGTTGTTCTTAATCCTCCAGTTAGAGCTTGTTATTATTGGCTGATCAGTCAGTGCCTGTTTTGCTTTCTCTACAGATCCATTAATTCTTTATCTTAACCTGGTCTATGCCTACAGTTTTTTTATCTAAACTATGCTTACTCATTCTCTTTAAGAGACTCATTTTAAACCATAGGGCCCTTGGCTGAGGGAAACAAATTTACCCCTCATTTCTTCGTGCATATAGACTTTCTAATCATTCAATCATTCATTCTTATTCTCATTTTTTTCATTGAGGATATAGATCTGGGAGGGTCACAGCTTTTTGTGGGACTTTTCCTTCCCTGTCCTGCGTTGATTGGAATTAAGGCTTCATTCCATGTCTAAGACCGTCATTGTACAGATCAGCCCCTCTTGCCAGTATATTTGTAGAACCAGATTTTTCCTCATTCTGGAGTTTACCTTTTTCCTTGACAGCAACTCCTGAGTATTTTCTTTATTCTTGGATAGATCCTTTAAAAGAAAGTTTGTCCTATGCCAGGATTTCTAGGTCTTTCTCCTCCTCTTCCTCCTCCATCTCCTTCTTCTCCCCCTCCTCTTTTCTTCCTCTTCTTTTTTCTATTTCGTAAGTACAACTTGGTTCTCTATATGTTAGGAGTTATTTGAAGATGTCGAATTAGTCAGCAAATAGGTGTAAACGTAGGTTTTTGAACTGTTGTTTCGTCAAAGCGATTAATGGAGGTAGGTAATTTGACCGTCATAAAGTTGTCCTTAACTAGAAAAACACAATCCTCCTGCTCACTATTTCCACTGAAGGTCTGTGATGGGACATGTGGAATGATAACACATTGTAAATTTGCTTTTGCCTGTTTTTTCTCACTGCCTTTTAGTCTTAATTTTTCCAGGATCTGGCATAGTTTCTTGTAATTAATTAGTCTAATTTTGCTAAAGGAGTATGTTAATACATACACACCCAATATAAATACATAAACTCACATACATTGTACTAAGGAAGAAAAAGGGAAGGGGATGGAATTTTGTGTTTTGGATTCTGTTGAAGTGGTAAATTGTTTGAACAAATCATTCTAAATCACTCAAGTTGTAGCTCTAACATCATAAGACATAGAACATTGCATCCGAAGTGAAACAGCTCAAGTATTTCAAACCTCAGGATTATATTTACTTTATTAACTCATTTTTAAACTTCAGACCCACAGAGTAATTTCCACTAACTTAGCTCTGATTGAAATAGAGAACTGGAAATAACTCATCGTGAGCTAAACTGATTCACTTTTTCTAAACTCACATCTTTTAACAGAACATTGTATTTCGAATCATTAAGAAAACAGAAACTGCCTTGCCCAAGTAGGTAAGCCATGAATGTTGAGTTTGATCATTCAAAGAGATGAGCGTGAAAAGATTGTGATTCTAATTATACCTAAAAAGGGACCTGTGTTAGAAAAACACATTTCGAGAATGGTGCTAAATTAAACCTGAAGATTTTCAAAGGCAGCATTTTGAGGACGTTTAAATTCAATCCATACTCCTCTTGCTTGCTGTATAAAATGCAAATACTTTTAGGAAAATCAGATGTAGTTTTTCTACAACAAGGTTTACTTAAACAATTAATTATTTCTTATTATAAGAGTTATCAGTAAAAAGAAAAGATCTATAAAGTTATGAGTGCTTAAATGGAACAAGAAACAAATGTCATAACAGGGTATGTCAAATGTGATTAAAATAAATTTAATTGAAATAAAAATTAAAATGTGAAAAAATATTTTTCTCTAATCCTCGTCCCTCTGGAAACATTATTCATCATAAATAATGTGAACAGTTCTTATTGGTTGCGGTAATAAAACTTAACTGCTATATATATATATATATTTGCTGTTTTTGGCCGGGGCTGGGTTTGAACCCACCACCTCTGGCATATGGAGCCGGCGCCCTACTCCTTTGAGCCACAGGTGCTGCCCCTGCAAGATATTTTTTCCGTCATTTGTTTACTAAGAGTCTTTGGTAGGACATTATACCAGGAGTTTTCAGAACAACCTTAATGCAAAATGTTTCCATCTAGCTCTTTCATTCAAATCTTCATGAAGGGTCACCTGGTCAATCAGGCCATAGCCCTATTTTGGTCTGATTAAATAAACTTTTATCTTTATAAACATGCTGTTGATAAAGCATATTGAATTGGCAAGAACTTATTTAACAATATATGAAAGAAAACGAGCTAGACTTGTGCATGTCTGGTGCAGGGGAAGGCCCTTTGAAGTAGGTTAAGGGTGAAATAATACGACGTTGTGTATAACTGGAGTGGGAGTTTGGAAAATGGGTAGTGGTTGAGGTAGTACCTGTGTTGGTTTTAAAACAGAAGTTAATGGTCAAAGCAGTTTGATTTAGTGATTGTTCTTGTCCCTTCCTCCCTTTAATTAAAAAGAGAAAGACTGATGTATAAGCTTTCCAAACTGAGGTGGCCAGAGCACTGTAAGTGGACTTACTAGAATTGTTGGAAGCTTTAGGATTTTTTAAAACTTTTGTTGGGAGAGGAAGGTTTTTAGATTAAAAATAGATACTCTAAATAAAGTACTATCAGGTTCTGGGGGAAACAAGAAAGATGAAGGAAAAAGTTGTTACATAGTGAAAAATTTAGGTGCAGGAATAAATTAATGTTGAAAATGACATACGTAGTGAAAGGATAAGATTTTTCTAAAAGTAAAATAGAGGAAATTGCTCAGCACTTAACATTTTGTTCTTTTCTTCATTTGAAAGTATATTGCTCACGTTACTGGGTTGTTCCTGGATAAGAATATCCCAGTTCTGGGAAATAGTTGGCATAGTGAAGTGTGTTTACTCATTGTATCTGCTTTATGGAGTGTTTCCTAACAATTTTCTCTGAGAAAATCTTCATAGTATTGTAATATTTATGATGGACCTGAGATGCAGACTTATCTGGATGTCTAGGTTTTTCCATTTTCCCCTGAGGCTAATGTGATGAAACAGCATAAAAAATAGGTTCTCTCTCCTTTGACTACAGACCAATGTGGCAATTCCTTAGTAATAACTCAAAACACATTCCACCAATAGTGATTTTTCTGTATAAGACCTTGTGAATATGTGTCCATTTATGTTCTTGGCTACTTTCCATCTCCATGGGAGTGAAAAGATATGGACGTCCACCATATGTGTAAGTCATCATGATGCTATTACTGAATACTCCAAAATGGTTTCTTACGTTGTTAAAAAGTGTGATATGTTTTAAACATAACTTTTAATTGAAGCTACATTTTGGGAATTTGTGATTTATTAGCAAATCCCATTATCATCTTACTGTGTATTATTATTTAGTGTCTTTTTGTTCATATTTGCAGGTAAGGTCCCAAACCTGGAAGACTTGTTTGACTAATCTCATTGTTTGCAGTGATGGCAAAAGTGAATAGTTTTCATTGTGAGTATCAAGTATCATCATGAGTATCTTTTTTTTTTTATTGAATAGTAACTATGTACATTAATGCACTTCTGGGGTACAGTGTGGGGTTTTCACATGCAATCTGAAATACTTCCATCAAACTGGTCAACAGAGCCTTCATGTCAGTTATTGTTTTAAAACGTTCACATTCTACTCTTAGAAAGATTCACTTGTACCCCTGTAAGATAAACCTCAGAAGTGATCCTCCAATCCCCCTCCCTCTACCCATGAGTATCTCTTTATGCAGGGAGTCATTTCTCTTCTTCTTGGTAACCATACCCTTGAGAACTAGATCCATGGGTCAAAGTATGAGTTGCCTGTGAGTTTATTTTTATATTGAAATGGACACTAATGGGTGGCACCTGTGGCTCAAAGGAGTAGGGCACTGGCCTCATGTGCCAGAGGTGGTGGGTTCAAACCCAGCCCTGGCCAAAAACTGCAAAAAAAAAAAAAAGAAAAAGAAATGGACACTAATAAAGTATCTACTAAAGGACCTCACAAATTACACTATGCCATAAGAATATACTATAGCCTCAAAAATATTTTAGTAATGAAGCACCCATTAAGTAAGTGATATATTAATTACAAATTATTTAATCAACTCCTGTCAAGCATATTTTCATTTCTCAATTTTAAAAATATTTCATACTTGAAATAAAATAGGATATATATTATAAACACTTAAACTATTCAAATGGAACTTTCAAACAGGCAAATGCATGCGTCATTAATTAATTACTACATCATATCATATTATTTCCTTTATAACACTTTTCAAAACTAATGGTTATTATGCCTAATTCTTTGTCTTATACATATTTTCTTCGTACAATATAAGCTCCATCAGAGAAAAGAGTCCACCTGTCTTATTTGCCTCGGTATCTACAGTGTGGAGGATGACATGTGGTTCATAATTAGTAATAAAACTATTTATCTTGAGTGAAACAGTTAACAGAGCCCTTATTTTTATTGATAGTAAATAGATAGGTAGTAGAATTGTTACAAATAAAACTTACTTCCTACTGTTAACAAAAGTATATTTAAAATTTTATGGTTTCTAGTCATAGAACCTGATCTCTTGGTCCCATTAATTTCTTGCAATTACCCCAAATTTTCTAGAATTATCATTATCTTAAAAAAGAAGAACCCAAGGCTCAGACTCATTGCAACATTTGGCTAATGTCGCAGTAGAGACAGAATTTGAATTTAAGTCTATAAAGCAGCAACCCTATGTTCTTTCTATCAAATCAAAAAAATAATGTACTTCATTACAATCAAATTTAGGTTTTTCAAAGACCCAAAGTATCTTGCAAAATAAAATATGTATGTAATCTGAATTAAAATTAGTGTGTGAAGATATTCTTACTTGATTTCAGAATAGATGTGTTGAATTCTAGGATCTCTTATCTGATATTTGGCCAAGAATCTCAGGTTGAAGTATACCCTACGTGTGTGTTAGTTATGTCTTTCAGTAAACTATGCCAGACCACGAGCAAAAATTAGATGTTTAATAATGCACTTGTCAATTATGAAAATAGGAAAAACATGACATTTCTTTCCTCTCTATATCCCCATTCTTGACCCCAAAACATTATGAAGAATTATTCCCTTGAGATACAAGTGGAGTAATAAAATGAAATGTTTTCCTTTTTGTTTTCTATGGAAACTTAACCTTCTGTTTTCTCTGTGTACACAGAGGAATAAAAGTCACATTGCCAGAATTATTTCAAAGATTTATGTTATACTTCATACTTCAAATAAAAGTATCTCCCCGTAGGCCAGTTTGTATGAATTTTTCCAGTAAACGCAAGGAAAAGAAAACTACACCTAAGGTCAAATTACCTTCCTGAAGATTTAAGTTTAAAAAAAAAACACAGCTCTGTTTCTGTAAATCCTATGCAAATAGTAATGGGGCTTTTGTTATAAAATAATCTTAAAATTTGAATAAAATGATCTTAAATTTTAGATCATTTAAAGAAAATGGTCTTAAATTTATATAGAATAATAAAGTCATCGATAGCCAGAAGCTTGTAAAAAATGAAGAATAAGATGTGCCTTACTTTGCAGATCCAGAGATTATTAAGCTACAAATCAATGGTAACACAAGGGAATAAGTGTATAGATCAGTGGAATGAAATAGTCAACCCAGAAATAGATCCAGGCATAAATGAGATTTTGAATGTGACAACAGTAGACTTTCTACTGATTAGGAGGGTGCAAGAACAAAGAATGTAGCAAAGTAGCTTCCACATGAAAAAATGAGTAAAATTCTGCTCTTTATTGGCCAGAAACATCTTCCAGATCAATTAAAATTTAAATATAAAAAATAGACTACGAATATCTTGGAAAAATATTTGAGAAGCTACATATATATCTCAAAGTTAGTGAGTTTTCCTTAACTAACACTAGAAATTCAGAAGCTATTAAAATATATGGAGATGGTTGATGTTATTTTTAATAAGCACTTGAAAGATGAAACATCAAACTCAAGAGGTAAATGGTCGATTTGAAAAGAAATGCAAACAGGTGACAGCCAAAGGATTAATATTTATGTAGCATGATTTTAAGAATTCTCAAGAAAAACATACACTGCAATAAAAATGTCAAAGAATATGAAGAGGAAATTCACAGAAGAGTAAATCAAAATGGTGAACAAACATGTAAAATCTGGTTAACCCCATTACTGGTTAGAAACATGCAGATTAAATTAATGAGATAGTCCTGAATGCTTATCAGACTGGAAAACACCTTAAAGCTCTACTATCCATTGCTTTCAACAGTACGGAGAAAGGTCAAATAGGAACGTTGCCAGTATTGGGGAAAGCAATTTGGCAACATAGATTACAATGAATAATGTACATAACCCTTTGGCCAAGAAGTCTCAGTTCTGGGCACTTATCCTAAAGAAAGAGAAATATCAATTCTTCGTACCCTCAATGAATCCCAAACAATAAAAGGAAAATTAAAAAGAAATGGAAACATCAAAGCCTAAGAATATTTGTATGTAAGGATGGGTACTTTGGCATTGTGAGTGACAAAATCTGGGAAATAAAAGCCAGCTCCTAGAACAAAGCAACAAGCAAAAAGTTTTGCACAAAAAACAACAAATATATATGTCTCTCCGGGTATAATTGTACCTGTATTTATGTATCAATGCAGATACATGTACAAGCAAAGTTATATACAATAAGGACATATACATATGTTTATTTGAAAATGGAAATAAATAAAAATTAAAAAGGAAAATATACATGGTATCCACATATATTGTCTTGAAAGGCCTAGGACATGTCTCAGGGAAGGGGAAGATGAAGAGGAGGGAAAAAGCAAAAACAAAACAATTTATTTTCCTTTTGTAATTTAAAAATTTGGAATACTTTAGTCTATTTGATGTGGTCCAATTTAAGTAAAATTACATACATAAAAAAAAGAGTTACCCCCCAGAGTCCACAAAATAAAACAAGACAACCCCCCCATCTCAGGTAAATAGATATTTATGATAGCTGTTCCTTGTAACCTGGGAATATGAATCATGTTGACTAGCATTGCCTACTCAAAGCCTTCTTCTTAAGAATTAGAGTGGTTATTCACCATATTCTCAAACATATTTGAGACACTTGGTTTTATTGGTTAGCTAGAAACTAACTAACTAAATAAAAGGATTTCTAGACTTCTCTAGCCAGCATTGAAAGCATGGTGGACAGCAGGCCACGTGTAACGGTTCACATCTGTAATCCTAGGACTCTGGGAGGCGAGGTAGGTGTGAGCTCATGAGCTTGAGACCAGCCTGATCAAGAGTGAGACTGCATCTCTACTAAAAAAAAAAAAAAGAAAAAAAGAAAAAAACTAGCCAGGCATTGTAGGGGGCACCTGTAGTCCCAGCTACTGGGGATGCTGAGGCAGAAGGTTTGCTTGCATCCAGGCATTAGAGGTTGCTGTGAGTTACGATGATGCCATGGTCCTCTACCCAGGGAAACAGAGTGAGACTCTGTCTCCAAACAAACAAACAAAAACATGGTAGACAATTTACTTGCAGCATTTTCAGTGGAGTATTTGGCTATTTTTACCACCATCATATAAATTTAAGGTCATTTTAATATATGTTGCTCTGTGTCTTTATTCCCTGGCAGTTTCATGGAGGTGATGTATCTCCTAATGTCCTTCCTGATTGTCCCACATAGACAGGGTTCTTTATAAAGTCTTTCCTGCAAACATGATGGGTTAGTCATTATTTCTGATTAAATAAAAAAATCTATAAAAACTCTTCATAGAGTGCTAAATCTGATTAATAATACAATATTACTAGATGGTTTTCCAAGGTCATCGGGGAGGCTCAGTTTTCACAAAAGACAGGTCACTGTTTCTGTCTAATATTTTAGCCAATCAGAATTTAGATCTCAAGCATATCTTCATCTCCTGATGTAAATCCTAGACTCTGTGCCCTGCAAGTAGTACATGTCATTCATAGAAAACCTCTTCAGGCTTCAGGCCCTCCCCTTACTGCACATTTGTATGTATTTAACACATAATTTTTCCCATTTCTTTATTTGATTTTTAAGCCCACAGAAAACTACAATGGCCGATTAAAAGGAAGGACAGGGATGCTATAGGCAGCAGTATGGATAAGCTTGTAATAAATAATTCTGTTGTTATTAAGGCTATACTAAGCATAAATAAAGAAGCTACATGTTGGGCCATGAGACACAATGGTTAAAAAGTAGAAACAATTTTTTCCTAAGCCCTTTAAGAAAGAATCAGTAGGTAGTAACAGTGGTGATGTGAGAATCTTCATGAAGAGACCCTAGAGGCCCTTCTATAAATTGGTAAGATAAAGGAAAACAGCTCAATGGAAAATGAAGAAAAGGAACAAGGGAACTAAAAGGAAGAATATAAGGCTAATAAAAATATGAAAATATAGTCGACTCTATTGTTTAATCAGGGAAATGAAAATCGAAACTACTGGGAGATAATATGTCACATAAACCTATTTGGCGTGAATTTAAAAGTTTAACACTAACATACTGGCAAGGTCTGAAGAAATCAAAACATTTACACACTTGACTGGTGGAAGTCTCTATTGGCATGAACATGGAAAACAATATGGCATTATAGAAAAAATTTAAAATTGCTATTTGTCCATGATCCAGCAATTCTCCACGTAACTATTGACTTTAGAGCAGTTGTTCTCAAAGTTGGGCCCTGGACCGGCAGTATCAGCCTCAGTTGAGAACTTCTTGGACGTGCAAAATCCTGGGCCCCATCCCAGACCTACTGAATTAGAAACTGATATTGAGGCTTAACAGGCATGGTTAGCTCTCCAGGTAATCCTGGTACGTCTAAACTGTGAAAACCACTGCACGACAGAAAAACTTGCACACGTGCACCATTAGATATGCAAAAATGTATCTTGTTTAAGTGGCAAGATGCTGAAAATATTCTATGCTCTATCATTAATAGACAGAATCAAGAAATGGATTTTCTAACAGTGGAATACTATGCAACAGTGAAATGAACTATAGCTAACACAATATGCCTAAATCTCAGATATAGAACAGCCAAAAACAAAACAAAACAAAAAAACCCAAAGCAGGAGATGTCCAAGTAAAAATAATTATATCCGTGTTACTGAAAATTAAAGAATCCCTTATTGAAGGAAATAAACATGTGTGGCACATGTGGTAAAATTATGTTAAAGAAATAAGAGAATGATAAACTAAAAACACAAGAAAGTAATTACAAGGGAGCGAAAACTGTGTAGGATCAGGGAACACTCTTCAAAACAAGGGTAAAGTTTCACTTATTAAATTAGGTAAGAAGTGGGCATTCATTATAATATTGAGCTGTGCATCTTACACACATCTAAGTATTTTTTATTTGCTTAATATTTGGTAACAACAATAATAAATACAACATTATTAACACAAATAAAGCAAATGAGCAAAAGCAGATCGTGTAGAAAAAACAGTGGGCTACTTTTCTTATAGGACCTATATTATCAGAAAACATATGAAAAAAACCCCTCAAGAATAAAATATTACTTGTATTCATGTGTCTTCTCCTTTTCTCCTCACCTTCCCTCTTCCTTCACTCATAGGTTCCGTTACAAAAACTAATACTTATTTTTAGGTGCAAAACCAAACTAATTTTAAAAATACAAATCAGATAGGAAAGTGCACAATTAAGAAAAATAAGCTTAGAATTGCAGCAAACAGATCTTAAATTTTATAAACGTTCAAGTAGTCTGATTCCTTGAAAAACAGTAAGCTCGGCTCGGCGCCTGTGGCTCAAGCGGCTAAGGTGCCAGCCACATACACCTAAGGTGGCGGGTTTGAATCCCCAGCCCGGGCCCGCCAAACAACAATGATGGCTGCAACCAAAAAATGGCCAGGCTCTGTGGCGGGCGCCTGTAATCCCAGCTACTTGGGAGGCTGAGGCAGGAGACTCGCCTGAGCCCAGGAGTTGGAAGTTGCTGTGAGCGTGATGCCATGGCACTTTACCCAGGGGGACAGCTTGAGGCTCCGTCTCAAAAAAAAAAACCAGTAAGCTCCAATGAGGGACTGAAAATTCCATCGGCATGTCCTGAGAGTTTTAATGAGGCAAGGAAGAGCTGTGATCCCTGCAGTGCAGGACAAGTGACAGAGGACATTCTATAGGCAGTGTGCTCTGTGCTTGAGTAATGGTACAGAACTCCTGCCTTCTTGAGTTCTGAATTGCTATTTATACAGGAAATAGGATTAAAGTGCATGCTGGCCATCTACATTGCACATGTAAACTCATTTCAATTTAAGATGTCTAATTATTACAATAAAATATGATTCTGTAATAGAAACAGAGGAAATTTCTTTTCTTCCTTAATAACATTTAAGCACTTACAGAGGGCAAATTTCAATTATAAAAAGTTTAACCATTTGGGTCTCATTGGGAAGTATGCTATCATTTGAGTAGTATTTTATTTTGTCAACTAAACAAATGAAGACGGGTGTGTGCGCATGAAATGGAGACAGACAAATTCTATTTGTAGTATTTCAAAGAGTGCATTTGAGATGTGAGTTATCTTGCTAACTGCATAATTTGCTGTTTTGCCACAGAATAAGATAGTTATCTTCCCTACAGGATGCCAGTTAAGGACAATAGAAACTTGACATTGCTTTGAATTATGTGTTGAAAAATGTTTTTTTTTTTTAAGAAAATAATAGGTAAGTATAACTCACAGGAATAAAAAAAGTTATAAATGAGCATATAAATAATGATGTTTCAATTTCAACACTGCTATGTTAGAATAGTCGCCCCTCATATAATTTCTGTTTGCAGTTAGAAACACAGACCCTGGGTGTTTTCTTTTACATGGTTAAAACTTTCAACAAGTTTATTGGAACAACTGAAATGCAATGGGAATTTTAGGATCTGGACAATTTGGGATGTCTAAGTGAGGGCAGTCAGTGAACTTTCCCGCAAATTCTAGAAAGGGCATTGAACTTGCATTCTGTAGAGGTTTGTTATCCAATGATTAGGCTTTCCCCCCCACTACTTTAGTATGAAATAGTTTCTCAAGCCAAGTGAGGGATAGCACTGACATTTAACTATATTTTACTACCAAATGAGGAAGTATTAAAAAAATCATTTTGATGAGATGACCGGAAGGGATACTCTCCTTTGTTCTTGGTAATTATGTAAACAGATATCTCACTCTGTTTTGTGCTTCAGTATGAAACAGTTTCTCGGGGCAAGTGAGGGCTAGCACTGATGTTTAACTATATTTTACTTCCAAATTAGCAAGTATTAAACAAATAATTTTGATGAGAGGAAGTGATACTCTCCTTTGTTCTTAGTAATTATGTAAACTGATATCTCACTCTGTTTTGTGCTGCTTTAAACAGAATAACTGAGACTAGGGAAATTATAATGAACTAAGTCAGGGGAGTCAGTGGAGTTCATGAAGGTGGGGTCCTCATGGCCTAACTGGCTCACAGGTCTGAAAGCTAAAAAGTCTGATATCAAGATGCCAGCATCTGCGGGGACCGGAAGAGTGTCAGGGAGCGCAAGAGAGCAGGATGGGGCTGACCTGGCTGATTTAAAAGGGCCTGGTCCCATCCAAAAGGGTGGGGCCTTCATGGCCTAGGTATTTCTTTTAGGTCCCAACTTTTTAATACTATTACACTGGCAATTAAATGTCAATGTGGATTTTGACGGGGACAAACATTCAGACCATAGCAACTGGTATAAGCCTTATCAAAATCAACTTGGTAACAAAAAATAAGAGCCTTAAAAAAATTTTTATCCTTCATGCGGTGTACTTTCCAATATCTACCATAAGAAAAAAATATGAATATAAAAAAAAGATTTAAGGCACAAAGAGACTAGGAGAAATTGGGGGGGGTTTAAAAATTAGGAAGTGATAAAGCAAATTATTACCTGGCCAATTTATGATAACATATGAAGCTATGCAATTTAAGTTTATGAAAAACAATATAGGAACATGGAAAATTCTGAGTGATAAATACATTATAGTAGCAATGATTTAAACAATGCAATTATAACTATACAATTAACCCCTTTGCAATCTCCCCCAAATAATAATAAACAATAAGGAAGATCAATAAATATTGACATAATCATAGCTATTTCTGGAAGGTGATGAGTTTTTCCACTTTTCTATATTTTCTAAAGCATCTGTAATGGGAATATGTAGGTTACTTTTATAATAAAATAAGTCTACTAAATTCCATTTTCAGAGGAAAATCCAAATCAACACCATGTTAAAGCAAGAGAATTTTTCCGCATTTTCTTGCTATTGTATTGGTATGATACGATTTTGAATTGCGGAACCCCGCAGTATATTCAAGAGACAATTTTTACTCTCTTAAATGATACTTTTCCCTGTTGAATGCTGAACTATTTTTTCCACTGACACCAGTTAGTCTGCATTTGCCAGAAATGCAGAAATGGTTGCTGGTGGCCCTGTGTGTAAGCCATCCAGCTTACCTAAAGTACACTACAAACTTGCGCCCCATGATTGGAAAATTCATCTTTCAACTTAGTGATGAGTAGTATTTGAAGGCGTCATCATTTTTATAAAGTGTATTTTTGTTCTTCTGGTCAGAAAACATTCGGGGATAAATTTCAGATATTAGATTTTCCTCACGACTGTGAATGGCAACTCTCATTCAAAGTCAAGAAACTGTTCTCTTCTGTGTTCCAAAAGACACTAAATATTATTTTCAGCGAACATGGTGATCTACTTGTATCTATTGTCCCTGAACACTATGCTTCTTTGCTCTTGTTCTGTTTCCTGTGTTCGCAGTCCAGTGCTACTAGATCGATAAATTGTTGTTAAACTTTTTAATGGGGAAGCAGGGAGAAAAAGTAGTGTTTATGAAAGAAGAAGAAGAAGATATTTTGGTAAGTACACTGCAGTCAAAGATAAAAAATGAAAGGACCCCTTTCAAATTATATGTAATCTAGATATATTTCTTCTTAGCTTGGGAGGGGAGAAGGCAGATAGCCTAAATTTTGGAGTAAATAACAACTTAAATGTCAATGAATTTGAACATGAAGGACCAAACTGCACTCTCAAGTGCACCAAAATGTATTGTTTTCAACAAATGCATAGTTTTGTAAGTTAAAAATGGGTATGGCACCACGATAACAGATATTAATAATATTTAACTGAAGTTGATATTGAGATGAGTTTTTAAATCATGAGAACCTACTACGTAACCAGGGGTAGAAGAGGCAGAATAGGAATGACCAAGAACTATATTCCACATGGGATCATAAGGAAGTCAGTTCGGGATTATAAACTGGAAGGCAGCGGAGAGTTGATGAGGAACTTTCCCAAAGGTTACCCTTGAAATGATGCAGTGATGTCAGCCAAGAGCTCATAGGTTTCACTAACCAATTTATGTCTGAGCCATGAAAATATATTGGGGCATTATTATTTTTCCTTGTCTTTTTTTCAAGTGTAGTGATCTCAAGTGTATAGACTATTTTTTTGAAGTTAATACATACATTTAAAGATATATATTTCCCTCAAAGTACTATTTTGGCTGCATTCCATACATTGTGGATTTGTTGCATTTCCATGATTCATTTCAAAGAATTTTCTAATTTCCACTGTAATTTCTTTTTATAAGATTGTATGTCTTTTCCATAATTTCCAAACTTTAAAAAAATATTTTAGTTATCTTTTTTTGACTTTTAGACTAATTCTAGTGTAGCCAGAGAATATACGTTGTATAATTTCAGTTTTTTGAAATTTGTTGAAACTTGCTTTATCTTCCAGAAAATTATTTGTTTCAACAAATGTTCCACATTTACTTGCAAAGAATGTGTATTTTCCAGTTTTGCTCATGCTGCTGTTAAAACATATTCCTATTTTATATCTCCTCTTTGTGCCAAGGATTTTATAACATTGTCCATCTAAATAATGTAATTTAGTTCTTCCTTTAATATGGTTGGTTATTTTTTTATTACTGATAGTTCTGATTCAGCATTGATGAGAGTTGAATCCTCTGCTTATAATGTTACTTGTCTAATGATTGAAAAAAAAATTTAGAAAGTAGGTTCTGGCTTTGTGCATTTCAACTTGCACACCTATTTCTGGTGTTGGGTACTTTAGGCCACATTCTATTGTGATTTGATTACGATTCTGTCTGCTGAGCCGTCTTACTGGGCACCACAAACATTGTGAATAAGATGGCCAGCAAGAATTTGAATACTTATGGAAATGTTGAAAATCATATAAATATAACTCATAAAACCCCAATTAAATGTATTCCCAACTCAACTTCTCATTGTCTTGATCCCCAAACTGCTCAAGACTACTGTTTAGAGTGAAGGAGAAGTTTTTAAGAGTGGAAATGTAAAGCAGAGAGAGAGAGACAAGTATTATAGTCAAAGTATTTGTGTAAATTTTTTAAGTACCTATAACCACTAAAGATATTTCTGTTGACTTTCTCAAGGCCTTTGCTTAAGCAAAGGCCTCACTGTTTATGTGTTAAAGGCCATACAGTTAATCTGCCTCTAGGTAGAAGACACTTACAGCAGAAAATATCTGTCCAAAGTTGGAGATATAGCAGAAATCGTTGGTGTATTCTGAGGCCTTGTCCAAGGATTGATAACAAAGAAAAACTGGACTGAGACAAATATGTGTAACTATAAAAGGCTTATAGAAAAATTCACAGAACTTCCAGAGAGATGGGGTAAAAATGACTTTTAGATGTGGTTAAATAAAATTTAACACAAAACTCTTAGAGGGATGATGGCCTTTGGGATGTAAAAACTGCAAAGGCGAGAGTCTGCAGAATAAAAAGTTTAGAATTATTTGGAGTTTGAAAAACCATAAAGCTCTCCCCACCTTTTCTTTTCTTTTCTCTCTTTTTTTTTTTTTTGAGACAGATCTCACTCTGTTGCCCTGGGTAGAGTGCTCTGACATCACAGCTCACCTCTTGGGCTCCAGGTGATCCTCTTGCTTCAGCTTCCTGGGGAGCTGGAAGTACAGGTACCTGCCACAATGTCTGGCTCTTTTTAGAGATGGGGTTTCATTCTTGCTCAGGACTGTCTTGAACTCTTGAGCTCAAGTAATCCACCCACTTTAGCCTCCCACAGGTTATTTTCCCTAGGATTAAAGGTTATAATCCTTGGGATTATAGGTGTGAGCCAAAGACCTCTATTTTCACATAAACCATCTTTTACAATCATAGAATGTGCAAGTTAGAATAATTGCTGAAATTTGTGTATTGAGTTTATCATTAAAAGTGAGAAAAATTCACATGTACGTGCCCCATGTTCTTAGGGCATGCTGTGAAGGAGAGTCAGGTTCAGCTATACCATGGTAGTGTAGCAATGATAGCCAATATTTAAGGACATTTCAGGCTTTCCTACAAACGGGAGAGCTCACCAGAATTTTCACCAAACAAAGCTCTTAATTAAGGAAAAAGGAAAAGAACAAGACGACTATGTTGGATCTCAGTGAATAAAGCAGAGTATCAGTTCTGACAGAAGGCAAATACAGACTCAGGAAACCAAAAAAGAAATAAGGCATATAGTGTGTGTGTGTTCCTGCTGGTGGGAGAAAAGCCAATCAAGGACTGTTGAAAGTCATCTTCTAGCTCAAGTTCTAGACTTAATTCTTTACTTTTTCTCATTGGAGCAGGGTTGGACACAAAATGGGTGTGATTAAATAAGTCTAACATTGGAGCAAAAAGGCTCTATGTATTTGTGTTTCTATCTTGTCATCTATTTTTCAACCATCTTTAGCAAAGTCGCAAAACCCACTAACAAGAGTTCAGGCACATTGTTCATCAATTCCTTTACCTGTGTTGAGAGTGTAAATCGGTCCACACATTTTCAGGAACCTATCATCTATTTCTCTATCATCTAAAAATTCAGAGTAGTATCTACCAGTTTGACCCAGTAATTCCACTTTCAGAGATCTATGCTAAGAAATCAGAGAAAAGTGGATGAAGGTTTATTCATGACAATGTTCAGTGTATTGCTTCTTTTAATAACTTTCTAATTGGGAAATGAGGCACAATGATGAAAACTACATAAAACATTTAACATTATAAAGCAAACACATATGAGGACATCACGTAGAACAGGGTCAATGCACAAAGACCCTCTTTCTGAATTGCCCCAGAGATAACCCTACCCTGAATCCTTTTTTTCCACATAAATGTGCATCTTTCAACAATAGTCCAGTCTTGCTGGACTTGCGTTTAAATTTTATGTAAATGAAATCATTCTGTGTATATTTATTTGGATCTTGTTCCTTTATCCCAATGTTATATTTATGAAATTCATACATAAATATTAGATTATTCTTATTGCTGTATAGTATCCTAATGTTCGACTATACTGCCAGTTATGAGTATACCATTAGTTCTGAATCCATTTAACTATTGATGGATATTTGCATTCTTTTCTTTTCTTTCCCACTTTCTTCTTTTAGTCCTTTTATTTATTTCTTCCATCCGTCTTTTGTTCTTTGTTTCTTTTTCCCTCTCTCCCTCCCTCCATTCCCTCTTTCTTTCCTTTGTTCCTTTCATGAGGAAAGAAAGAAAAGAAAGGGAAGGAAAAGAAACGATCTCTATCACTTGCCTTGTAGTTTGTTTCATACTGTTTCTTTGATAGACAGACATTCCCAGTTATAATGAAAATATTAATCTTTGTTAGCCTGTTTAGGACTTCTTTATTGCTTTATATTAGAAAGATTTCATTACTCTAAGATGATAGAGATATGCTCTTATATTATCTTCTAGAAGGTTTATAATTCTGCCAGAGACTTTTTGATCAATAATCCCCCGGGAATTATTTTACAAGGCATTAAATATAGGTGAGTGAAGTTTGTACTTTTTTCCATTTTGATTGCAACACTTTTACTAAAAAGATGTTTTCCTATGCACTTATACTTCTCTGGTAAATAACTGTTCATGTATATATTAATTTCTTGATCTGTATTCTTCTCCATTGGTTTAGAATAAGTTTTTGTCTTTGTGCTAATGCTTACAGCCTTAATTGCCTGAGTATTCATATCTGATCATATAAGTTCTTGTTGGAATCATTTATTTTAAGAGCATCATGTCTAATTTTGGAACTTTTATGTTTCTATGTAAATCAACTCCAAGAAAAGTTTCAATATTTATAAGAAGAGCTGTTGAATTTTTTTGAGGGATAATTGGCATATGTATTTATAACACTAAATATTTATAAACAGAATATGTCTCAATATATTTAAGACTTTACTAATATGTCTTTTTATTTTCTAAAGTTTCCCTTTGTAGGTTTTACATATTTTTAGTTCCTGGTTAAGATATATTTGATATCTTTGTAAATGTTTCCTTTAATATGTATTCATTTTTGCTTTGTGAATATTGAAATGAAATTTTATTTTAAATTAATTTTGTATCTAGCAATTTTTCTAAATTCTCTCTCTCTTTTTTTTTTTTTTCTTGAGACAGTGTTTCACTCTGTTGCCCTGGGTAGAGTGCAGTGATGCCATCATAGCTCACAGCAAACTCAAATTCCTGGGCTCAAGTGATCCACCCGCCTCAGCCACCCAAGGAGCTGGAACTATAGGAACATGCCACAACAACAGGCTAATTTTTCTGTTTTTAGTAGAGACAAGGTCTCACTCTTGCTCAGACTGGTCTATAACTCCTGAGCTCAAATGATCCTCTGTTTTGACCTCTCTGAGTGCTAGGATTATAGGCGTGAGCCACCATGCCTGGCCTAAACTCTCTTATTAATTCTAAAATTTACCTGTAATTTTTGGTATTTTACATATTCAAAGATATATTCTGAGAATAATAAGAACTTTGTTTCTTCTTCTTTTTAGACTTTTTATTTCCATTTTTGCCATAGTGTCGAGGCAGAATTCCATGAATGAAAGTATTGATAAGGAGTATTATGCTTTTGTTGTAAATATCAGAGTGAGAAATTATGTTTTGCTATTAATTAAGATGGTCTCCATAAATTATTTTGTATATTCCCTTAAAAATTTCCTTCTGTTTCAGGTTTGCTAAGAGTTTGTTTATAATATAAATATAAACACACATATATACTTGGCATATATGTATGCATATGCATTTTTGAATTATATTACTTCTCTATAGAGAAGATTATAAGAATTTAAAAAATCTGTTAAATAGGTGATTTTGTTGATTATTTTTTAATTAAACCAAGCTTGCATTCATAGTATAAATCTGACTTTTCATTTAGATCAGAGGTTCTCAACTTTCCTAGTGCTGCGACCCTTTAATACATACAGTTCCTCATGTTGTGGTGACCCCCCAACCATACAACGAAAATAATTTTATGGTTGGGGGTCACCGCAACATGAGGAACTATATTAAAGGGTCATGGCATTAGGAAGGTTGAAAACCAGTGGTTTAGATTTTTATATATCTCCCAATGCAGCTTAATGGTACTTCACTTAGGATTTTTGCTAATTGTCATAAGTGAGATTAGCTTGTAATTTTCCTTTCCTTATTATGAATTTCAGGACACTGGTATCAAGGTATGCCAGCTTAATAAAATTATATCAAAAGTGGGCCTTCCCTTGTATTTTCCACAAGCATTTCTCTAACGCTGAAGTTCTTTCTTCTTCGAATGTTTATGAGTACTCACTGAGGAATCCACCTGGCTCTATGGTAGTCACAGTGCAAAGATGTTGATTATCAGTTCATTTGCTGTTTATTTTGCTAATCTAATTCTTCTCAGGTCAGTCCCAATAAGTTATATATATATTTTTTCAAAGAATTGCCCATTTTATTAACATTTGGAGAATTATGATGAAGTTGTTCATGAAATCCTCTGGTCTGTGCAATGTTTTTATTTTCTTTTCTGTCCTCTTTCTCCCTCTTTCTCTTTTTTCCCCCCTCGATCAACATTGTTAATCTTTTCACATAACCACTTTTTTGTTTTGGTGATTCCCTCTATTGTGGAATTATTTTCTGTTTTGTTTTTCCACTGTTTGGGGGTTTGTTGTGTAAGTCTTCTTTTCAGTTTGGGGGGTTGGTGCTTAGCTCAAGGATTTTCACTCTTTTTTCTCTTGATGCAGATGCTAAATGTTATGAATTTCAATTACACAGTGCTTTGGCTGTATGTAGCAAGTTTGTTGGGTGCTAATTTGTTACTGTTAGGGTAAACATATTTAATTTCCAGTTTAATTTCTTAGCACATGATTTTTAGATGCACTTTAGTATCAAAATATATAGAATTTTTTTTAAAAAAACTTTTTTATAAATTAGTAGTAGAGGAATATACTCTCCACATTTTATGGGATTTACTTAGATGTATGCAATTTTTTAAAAAAATAAATGTTGTGGTGGGGTGGCAGCCCCACATACCAGGGGTGGCGGGTTCAAGCCCGGCCCTGGCCCAAACTGCAAAATAAATAAATAAATATTACATTTGGGCCTGAAAAAGAATGTGTTCTTACAGTTGTTAGACATAAAGTTTCACAAAGAGGATATAAAATTTGCTAACTGTATTTTTCAAATCTATCTTCTAAAATTTTTCTGTCTTAATTTGTCAATTACTGAGAAAATGTATATTCTCCATTACAATCTGAGGAATACTAATTTTGTTTATGACTCTGTTATATTTTTGTTTTATATACTTTCAGGTATGCAAATTTTCAGCTGTCATGTCTTTCTCTATTAAATTAGATCATTATAACTTGATCTTCTTCATTTGTAGCTAAAGCTGCCTTAAAGGCTATTTCTTTTGAGTTAGTATTTGTATAGCCAGAATTAGTTTGAATCACAGGGAATTTTTAATGTTTGACCTTATTTAAAGTAAAAATGCAAATTTCAAACTTATACAGAAATAGTCATTAATACCATTTTCATATACAGAAGAAAGGTTAGTAATATTTTAAAACTCTTATTTTCAACTTTCATGCTTGTGGTGAATCTATATTTTGTGTTCTTATATTTTCTCTTAGTTTAACAGTCTTTGTCTTTTAACTGAAATATTCATTAGCATCTAATGTGATTACTAATTATCGATACTTAAATCTACTATCTTCTTTATGATTAATTGAGCACTTATTTCTTTCCACTTATTGTTCCTCAACTATGTTAGAAGACCCCCACACACTCATGCAAACATTAGTGGTTACCCAAGAAAATACAACATTCATTTTTAATTTGTGAAAGACGGATATCAGACATATTTTTACCCTCACTCTAGAAAACACATGGACGTTAAGATACTTTAAATACCTTTGACCTACATTGAGTGATAAGCTGTTGTTGTCATGTAATTTAAATTTTTAAAAAGACCACATAAAATATCATTAGGTTTACCCAAGTATTTGTTAGTTTCTCAGCTCTTTATTCCCTCTTGCATTTCAGACCATGTGCCTTGGCGTATTTTTTTCCTGCCTGTAGAATATCCTCTAGAACAGTGGTTCTCAACCTTCCTAATTGCCGCATTGTTACAAATGGAAAAAAGGGGTCATGACTCACAGGTTGAGAACTGCTGCTCTAGAATTTCCTTTAATGAAGGATTATTGGTGACAAACTTTCTCAAATCTTATTTATCAAAAATTTCTTATTCTGGCTTTACTTTCTGAAGGATAGTTTTGCTGGGTATGAGACTTGAAGTAAGCAGTTATTTTCATTCAGTCCATTAAAAGGATTATTCTATTCTATAGTAGTGTTGAATTGTGGTGTGTGGGTTTCAAAAAATACATCTGCTAGGGGTTTGTTGGACTTCTTTAACCTGTGTTTTCAAAGCTGTGGTGTGTAGAATTCTAAAAAAGTACCCTTTCTTCCTTCTAGATTTTATACCCCACACTCCAGAACCTGTGAACATGAGAAGCTATTTATTTAAAGATGATATTAGGTTAATACATAGTTGACATTAAGATAGATTATCTGGCTGAGTCCAATATAATAACATGAGCCATTAAAATCAAAGCATGTTTTCCATCTCAAGATAGAACTGAAAGTCAGTGATTTGAAGTGTTAAAAAGGACACACCGGCCATGGTTGCTTTGAAGATGAAGGAGGCCACATGAAAAGAATGTGGGTGGCATCCAGGAGCTCAGGTCAAGTCCAGCTGACAGCCAGCAAAGAAAGGAGCCTCAGATCTCAGACACAAGGAAAAGATAGTAATTAAAATTACATATAATTATAGTCCCAATTTTATTGAAATTGAAATGTATACCAAAACTCCCCTAAATTAATGTCCACTCTCAATTTGATGTCTGCATTCTGAATATGTAGGTGATATTTTTCTTTTTATGTTTTCCTAAGTTTTAAAAATTTTATGCACTAAAAAAGTCAGTTGTTTAGAAATTTTTACTACCTAAATCTTAAAGTGAAGATATTTGAATTTAACTTTAGTCAGTGCATAAATATATCTGTTTTATTCACACTAGGGAAAAACTAGAAATTCAGTTTTTAATTTTTTTATTTCAATGTATTCAGGGGGTACAAGTGGTTCATTGTTACATGGATGAATTGCATATGAGTGAAGTCAGGGCTGTTACTGCCCCTGTCACCCAAACAGTGCTTCTGCTCTATCCCAGAGATTTAAGGAGCTTGCATTGCCATTATCATCCAATTCAAAAAATTGTTTGATTTCCATCTTCATTTTGTTATTGACTCAAATATTTTTCAGCATCAGTTTGTTTAATTTCCACATACCTGTGTAGTTTTGAGAGTTCCTCATGGAATTGATTTCTGTTTTTTTCACTGTGGACTGAGAAGTTATATGGTATGATTTTGATGTTATTTAATTTATTGGAAGTTGGTATATGGCCTAAAACATGTATTGAAAAACGTTTCATTTTCAGATGAGAAGATGTTATAAAATAATAACAGAAAAGAGAATGCAAAGCAAATATATATATATATATGTGTGTGTGTGTATTTTCTTAGAAACAGAGTCTCACTTTGTTGCCCTCTGTAGAGTGCTATGGCATCACAGCTCACAGCAACCTCCAGCTCTTGGGCTTAGGAGATTCTCTTGCCTCAGCCTCCTAAGTAGTTGGGACTACAGGTGCCTGCCACAACACCCGGCTATTTTTTTGTTGCAGTTTGGCTGGGGCTGGGTTCAAACCCGCCACCCTTGGCAGGCTGGTGCCCTACTCACTGAGCCACAGGTGCTGCCTGCAAAGCAAATATTTAACAATCAACATAATGACTGGAATGGTATCTCTCTCATCAGTACTTAGCAAGTGGTTACTCTGCGGTTGTTATTCCTGTAGGAAGTGATCAGAGACGCCCTCTTTCAGGTCACAGTTGTGACCTTGTGAGGGGATACCTGAGACCAAAGTATGGAAGAGAAAAAAAAACCAAAAAACACTCAAACTGTTTCTCAGCAGGATTGATTGTTTTGGTGAAAGCCCAACATGTGCCGCTGCCACACTCAGAAGAGTCTCTGGAAGATAACAGAGGAGTAAACATTCCTCTAAGTGGGTGGATCTTAATGCAGTTGACACCCGGAAATCAACTTCATACAGAAAGATAAGTTGGACACACAGTTAGTGCTGAACAGTGAGGCTGGTGGCAAAGGTTTGGAAGGAACAACATCAAAGGATAAGGAACAATTTGAAGAAGAGTGCATAAAGCTGTAGGAGAGTGTCTCTGATCACTGCCTATGAGAATACAACTAAGAATAACCACTTGGATAAAAGGACTCAGTCAGTAGATATCAGCCAGCCTCCATCCTCAGTTATTCAAATGCTACCAAAATGGACCCATAGATGGAGTAGCAGGGATGGAGGTGATGCATGAGCTCAACAGCAGGCTGCTTCTCACCACATCTGATAGAACCACCATCACTACTCAGAGTCCAAATGTCAACAGCAGATATTTGTAAGCAGAATACACTATGTATTCAACTTAATATTCTCTGAGAGCACCCACAGACTACTTGGCCTCAGGGTGAGGGCATGATCTTCTTTACATCATGGAAGGTCCGCAATTGTCCTCACTGCGGGTTAATATTCTAAGTATACTTGTCTTCCATACCATAGTCCCTTGGCCAGTCCTGATATCTGAGGTCTCAGGGTATGTCTGATTTATTAACACAGAGTTGATCCTGCCATCTACCCCATCCAACTAAATGCTGTCAGCCTACTAGAATGTTGTTTAGAACCAATGGAAATTGTAACATATCCTGCTCTTTCCTTGCTAAATAGAACAGATGAGTCTAAGAACCAAATGGTAATAGTTGCAGTGACTTTATCATTACTCCCTATGATGCATGTGGTGAATTTTTGCTGGATTAGAGGTCTTGTTTTCCAAGAGGAGGATGCTTCCAAGATTCCACTAAATCTAAAGTGGCAACCATTGCCCAGTCTTTTAGGGTTGTCATGCCAGTAGACAAATAGGGAAAGAAAAAGTTACTATATGATAGTGATCATATAATAGTTAGTATAATCATGTGACAATAAATGTATACCATGATTATTGCTACACTAAATAATGTTGGCAGGGAGAAGTATGTCTAGAATCTGGGGCTGCAGTAAGTCATGGGTCACATCTTAGTGCTTACGTGCTCACTGGTAACGTGAATCGGTAATTCCAGATACCATGATCTGATGTAGGAGACTTTCAGTGGGGACCTCTCTGCCTGGATTGTTACTATGGGCAAGAGTTTAGATTGCCAAAGGTGCTGGTTGAGAGTGAGAGGAAATTAAAATGGGGAATAGTGGAGGGAGGGGTTGAATATCAGTTTTGGTCTTGAGATCAACTGTAACATCTAAGACAGAAGCTTGTCCCCCTAATGTCTTCTATTGTAAGTTTATTTATTTATTTCGTTTTCAAAGTTACATCTGGTTATTATTTTTGAAAAACTTTATCAGGATGGAGTGAACGTAACATGGAGTACAAGTACTTCTGAATGCAGAGAGTCGACTGTAACAGGTGCTGTACATGCACCTGCCAAAGCTCCTCAAGGCTGTATGTTGCAGAGTAACGCAGCCTGTGACATTTAACTGCATAAGAGCTTTCTCTCACGCCAGAACTTGCTCTGCTTTACAGCTTAAAACGCAGAAGAATTGAAGTCCCTTGAGGGATCCCTCAATTAAAGGTGATGATAGTCTATGTATAAATATCTCAGCTTTTTCTCTTCTCATGTGGATTGAGTCTGAGGCACTTGTTCTATCAACGTCCAGTCCCCAGCAGGATCAAACTCCAGTTACCTGTAGTGGTAAACTGGCTTAATATACTTCCATCACTGGCTGCCCTCACCTTCCCATCTCAGCTACCCATCACCCTACTGGCATTGAATTAGCTCCCCCCTGACCAATAAACAAATTTCCCCAACTTGAATCTTTAACTTAAATCCACTTTTGGGAATTACAAGCCTAAAATAGCACATACTGTCCCTCTTGGCTCTGAGCTTTTTTTCAACCAGTGCAAAAACAAATAAGCAATTAAATAAGGCAATCTCTTCTCGTCCTTTCCTTTACAAGGGTTTTGCAGTTTTCAAAAGCCACATGGTATGGAGTCATCGCATGAAGTAATGGAAAGGTTAGCATGTTATTCCTGAGGACATCTGATGTCCTGTGGATTAACAGGATGTACAGGGCTATTTCTTATTCTAGCAATCAGACTCTCAGGCTTTTATGAATAAAAGGCTTTTATGAGTGCTTAATATGTTCCGAGAACTGTTCCAAGTGGCTTGCATATATCAGCTAATTTAATCACCAGCAATCCTACAATGTAATATGAGGTATTTAGGGGGTGAGATGAGGATGCTGAAGCCTGTAGAGATTAAATATATTGGCCAAAGTCTCAGAGTTTGGAAATGGCTGAACATTTTGACTTGTTCTTTTTAGTTTCTCTTTCCTCCTTAATTTCAAGCTAATTGCTGCCACTTCTTAATGCTGAGCCCATTATTATGCCACCCCTTCTCTTTTTTCACTCTTTTATATCTACCTTTTTTTTTTTATATCTACCTTTTTAAATATATTAAGCCTGAGGGACTAGATGATTAGGTTTATTAGACTTCTACATAAACTAACAGTAAATAAATTATCTTCGAAGGTCATTCAACTTTTTAACATTTGTTTAGGTTCTGTAGATGATTTTTCAAATGTATTCTTACAGTTCAGTTTGCTGGATAAGTGACTTATGAAAAAATGATGTTGAATACATTTTATATTTAATGAATTTGCCTCTTCCTGGTCTCTGGTTTTTTTTACACCTTCCCCCGCTTAGAACTAGTCCTATTCTTTTCAATTTGGGAGGTATATTAACATTTTAATTTGAATCAAATGCTTCAAATTAGATAAATCCACTTCCAAACTTATTGAGTATTTATTATTACTCTATAATAACTCAGGGCAATTAGAACGGGTATGTATCTAGTGAAACAGCAAAATTTGAAAATGTTAGCCAAGTTACTGTTTTGTAAAATCCTTTCAGAAAATTTATTTTTTATATATTTACTTATTTCAGTATATTTAGAGGATACAAGTAAATTTTTGAAACACAGATGAATTTTATAGTGGGGAAGTCAAGCAATGTGTTTCATGCCAACCTACTGTTACTATGACCTATTTCTCTAAAACCGTATGTCTTTTAGAATATTTGAAGCACTTATCTGAAATATAAATATTAACCAGATTTTACCATGATGTATTTTAAACTGAAAACTTTACTTTTTGGTGTAGCTTTGCCAAAATAAGTAAATAGATAGAGGGATAAATAATTGGACTCCTAAAACCAGTCCCTTTCTTGTTGAAGACAAAATAATTATAGGTCTATTCGTTGACTGCATTCCGTATGTTATGAGAATATGCCTTTTTTACCATCATGGGTCTTCTAATTCTTTATTAGTCAAAATGCTGATATAGTTCATATAATATATTTGGTACTTGATGTATGGGTGCTATGAAAATTTGTCTTCTATTTAAATATTTTCTTCAGTGAAGTACGACAAAATTCAGGTGATTCATTGAGAAAGGCACTATTTAGAAGGGAATATGTTAAAATGTTATAAGATTTAGCGGGAAAACCACATTATTAGCTCCCTATTCTTGCGTATTCTATCCTCCTTCAGAAGAGAGTCAGCAGCTTGAGATTTGGCCCAACAGCAACTGACAAGGGAGCTTTCTACAAGGATAAAAGCTTTGAAAATCGCTACAAATAAAGCATCTTGTTTTCCATTCAGTTACATTCAAATATCCATGTACTGTACCCTGTAATTAAGTCAAATATCAATTTTAATCACTGCATCCTTAGTACATAATTTCTGTAATGCAATTGCAGCAGCATAATACAGAGCAGCTAAAATGCCCTAGTTAAACGGAATTTTAACTGCTGGAAATTGACACGCAGAGAAAATCATCATACCTGCACTCAGGCCATTAAGCTGAGAGATTGATGTTTAAGAAAGTGGGGAAAGAGAGACTGGTTTAATTCACAAAATATTTTAAAAATATATTGTAAACCCTATTTACGACGCCTCTTGGGTTGGGAACTAAGGATACTGACTATGCCTTGATTTTGGGGTGTATATAAAGAAGTTCTTTAAAGATAGGACTGACACTCTATTGGTTAAAAACTGATCCTAATATTAAGTTTGAATCCTATTATCTCAACAGACAGCAGAGGGTAATTTTCAGGGAGGAAAACTATCTTCACTTTGCGAGCTTTCCAAGAAAGGAGTTTGCGCATGGAAAATCTTTATTATTTAAACTCCTTGCAGCACTTTCAATTAGAATCAATTTCAAATGTCAGATCTCAAGTCTACACAGAGTCTCTCATAAATAGAGTAATTGCCTTGTACATCACTTGGCAATAGCCTAAATCTGTTTAAATCCAGAAGAAAATATTTTGAATAGATGTAGAAACAGCAAATTGTTTTCTTTTCATCACTATGACAGACTAGTAGGAAAAAAAGGTCTGGTCAGAGCCTGGTTACTGCTAGGCCTAAAAGTCTTTTCATGTCTTCATCGTGCTGGCTCAAACATTCATTTTGGCACTTTTCCAAGTCATGGAAATCATCTGAGATGTCATTATGTAGCTGACAGTTCTAGAGCTTTGAAAGAATATTTACAATTAAAAAAAAAAAGACAAAGTTTATAAAAATCCATGAATAATTCATCTGACCATTTACACAAAACGTTCAGCTGAAATATCCCAGCATTCTGTATACAAGTACACATGAAATCTGTCCCTTTATCTTTACGATGGAAGGAAAATGGTTTGCTGGGCACCCCTTTCTTGTCAATGGCACAAATCCTTTTGGATTAGGTTCCTGTTGGTAGTTTTTCAATTATTGATTACTTGAAGGCCAGGACATCCCAATCTTTATCATAACTGCATAATTCATCACAACATTTAAAAGTACGTGTATCTTAAAGGCTTCTGGAACTTTAATTTGATGTGTAATGACAATACATTTTGAGCTTTTTTTTTTTTTTTTTTTTT
>NW_003852427.1:17517685-17546705 GCF_000181295.1 Otolemur garnettii | reverse complement strand
GAGCCTCATTTTGAGCTTTTTATGTTTTCCAAGTCTTGGCAAAAAAAATGGTTTTCTGGCGATGTGGCCTCACGTGACAGTTCAGTATCTTTTAATGTCCCCTTCTCGTTTGCATTTTTATCCAATTCCTTTCTGGTTTGGTTCCCTCCCAACCCCAGGCCTTCACATCACCAATTCTTCCTTTGGGCTTTGTGTATTTTTTAAGATTCTGTTTCACAGGCCTCTCCATGGTGCCCACATGGTTTCTTTGAATCTCTTTCCTTTATGTTCTTCTTTTGTGCACTCTGCCTTTTTTGATTTCTGCTGCTTGAGAAAACCCTTTCAGCCATTTAGTTCCTACGTATCATCTTTTTTTTTTCTTTGTAGTGAGAGCCTAGTTAATTTATTACTGGTTTAGATTTTGTCTCAGATGCCTCTGATATCTGCCTCACCAAAGTGAAGAACAGGAGTAGATAATGGCACCCGTCCTTTAGCTGCTGTTGTTGGAATGATAAAAAGTGAGTGGGGTGATTTTAAAAGTGGGGGTGATTCAGGTCTTCCTCTTCTCCAGAGGCCAAGTCAGGCATCACTACAATGAGGCTGCCACCTTCAGCTCAACAATGTCAACCTGCCCACAGCTAAAATCTAACTGTGATTCCAACTCACAGAGAATCAGAAATAAAAAGGGGCTGAGGGTGGCTGATGAGATGGGAAGAGATATGCACCCGCCTGCAAAGCTCGAGGTGCAAACACAAGCTTAAGGGAAAACAGTTCACTAAAACACCCCATGTTCCCATTTTAAATATCTTTTCAGTTTTCGACTGAATTGTTCTTCTGAAATGAAGCTTGAGTCATCATTCTGAGAATGTAATCTTTCTTAGGTTCTTAGTCCCTGGATTATGCCAAATTATGACGATTTATTATTCACTGTAGGTGACACAAATCGAAATCTACATTTAACTTCCCTGTTACTTTCCAGAAATGTGACTATGGACTAGAATAAAAGATTATCTCAAAAGGATAGTATTCATAGATACACATGATGGCAAACTGAGACCTTTCTGATTTTTTTTTTTTTTTTTGTCGTTTTTGGCCAGGGCTGGGTTTGAACCCACCCCCTTTGGCATATGGGGCCGGTGCCCTACTCCTTTGAGCCACAGGCGCCACCCCTTTCTCCATAGTTTTATATAGAATTAATTATATTGATTGAGAGGACATCTTAGTGATGTATTTAGAAATAAAATTTATAATTTGACTCAACACTTCTGCGTACTTTATGTAAGCTGCCTGTGAAAACACTGTAGGTTGGTGAAGAGAAGTTGATATACTAACAGTAGGAACTCTTTTATTAAAATTTCTAAATGCAGTTACTGAACTACAGAAGATCTAAGTTGACCCTCAGTATATCAAAATCCATCAAAGGCTAGTCTTTTTACAACAGGAAAAGGAAGGTATTCCACTGCATTTTCCTAGTACGTGGCTTCCGGGCTTCCAGAGTTTGCCTTCTTTATATCCTGTGATATTAACTTCTTATGTTGCTCTTCACATCTAAGCCAAGGAAGAGGGACAAGGTGTGGTGGCTCACTCCTGTAACCCTAGCACTCTGGAAGGCAGTGGCAGGAGGATTGCTTGAGCTTAGGAATTCGAAACCAGCCTGAACAAGAGTGATACCCCATCTCTACTAAAAACAGAAGAAATTAGCCAAGTGTTATGACAGATGTCTATGGTTCCAGCTACTTGGGAGGCTAAAGCAGGAGGATTGATTGAATTCAGGAATTTGAGGAGGTTGCTATAACTAGGTTGATGTCATGGTACTCTATCCTGGACAGCAGAGTGACACGGTCTCAAAACAAACAAACAAACAAACAAACAAAAAAACCCTAAGCCAAGGAATAGAGTTTTTTTTTTTTTTTTTTTTCTGAGACAGTCTCACTCTGTCTCCCTGGATAAAGTGCCCTGATGTCATTGCTCACAGCAACCTCAAACTCTTAGAATCAAGTGATCCTCTTCCCTTCACCTCCCATGTAGCTGGGATTACAGGCTCCCACCATAACACTAGCTGGTTTTTCTATTTTTAGTAGAGATGGGGTCTCCCTCTTGCTCAGGGTGGTCTTGAATCCCTGAGCTCAAGCAATCCACCTGCCTGGTCCTCCCAGAGTGCTAGGATTATAGGTGTGAGCCACTGCACCCTGCCTATTTTTTGGTACATTAATTCAATGGTTCTTCAAGATCCATCACACAGGTGATATTTTATACTTTTGAACTAAGGTGTTTAGAATACCTTCCAATCCAGCAAACGAGCAATTGGGGAGCTCTCAACGCCTCTATTAAAAGGTTCAAATGTGATCTTTTCTATGAAGCCTTTCTCAGCAAACTTCTAACCAGGCAAAACTGTTCAATGTATGCACATGTTTCAATCACAACCCCTAGAACATACTTGAACACCCGAGGTTGTGCTTGATAAAAACAAGCCTTCAATATTTTCAGACTAGCATTGTCAATAGTGTTTACAGACATACACAATGACTGGTTTGATATCTGATCATTTGAAATTCCCTCACCCAGCTAGTGTGTCAGACTAATTCATGCTTCTATGTTTTTGTTTATACTCTCTCTCTAATTGATCAAAGCCTTGATTACCTGAATAGTGAGAAGAAAATGAGGAGTAAAAGGAGAAATATCCAACATTTATCAAGAGCTCATTGGGCCATGTATCATGCTAAGAACTTTATATTCATTGTTGGTTCATTGGACCTCACAATTACCCCAGGAGATAGGTACTATTATTATTCCCATTTGACAATATAAATAGAAGACAAACATTGAGAGATTAATGAAGGTTCCCACAGTCATTAATGTGGTTCCTGTCTGTTTGACTGCAGATCTCAAACATGTAACCTTCTACCTTTCTATCTTACTTAACTGATGAATACAAGCTTATTTTTTTCAAAATCTTTATGGCTAACCATTGCTCTGGGGAACATACCTTGACTTTATGGTTATTGCAATGGTTTCCCCTTGGTACAGAGTTAAATAAAATTATGATCTTGTATTTTACTGGATTATTTAGATTTGGTGTCTCTTGCTTCTTGAAGGATATCGTCTTATCTCTAGTGCCTAGACATTTCCTGAATCATAGCTGAATAAAGGAAGGAATGTCCTGACGGCACAATTTTTATCACGCATCATGTTTTGCAGTTGCTTTTTAAACAATCTTTTTCCCGGCCTTGCTTCTGAGGATGGTCAACATCATCTACTTAAGGAGCGGGAGAATAAAATAAATTAGTGACGATGTGAATAAACACAGGTGACTGTAGTGTGGAAGGTTTGTTCCCAAATCTTACTTTCCAAACTCTCCAAAATACATTTTGTCCTTGTCTTGTCCATCTGAAAAATCCTAAAAAACATGTCAAGACTCCAGATAAGCATCTTCTCCCCCAAAAACCTCCTTCTCCCCAATGTTTGCGTCCAAGTCCTCCAAGAAGGAGGGATAAATCCTGCTGCTGGAGCCTCTAGCTCTGACCAGACCAGATGATGACACCGTTAGGCAATTATTTATTTAGGTCTGGATCTGCTAGTAGCATAAGCTCTGGAGACTCATCTTTTATTAACTGTATGTCTTTAATATGCAGCATGTTCCTTAGCATGTAGTCCTTTATTGACTGGTAACTGCTATTTTTTGATGAACGGCTTATTCCATGTATTTATGAATGGAGGAAGTGCAGAAAATTAACTGAAAGGAGACGTTGAATTATTCTTTTTTTTCCCCTCAGTTTATGTGACTTGAGGTAAGGGGAGATTGAAGCTACAGTAAACTTCCCTTTGGAACTAGTCACTCAGTACAGTTGAAAAATATATTTCAAAACCACTCTTTTGGCTAATTGTTGTAAAATTGCAACCCAAGGCTTCCAAAGTTTTAGCAACAATATTCTTAAGTTCCAGCAGAGGGTAGTGTTGTTATGAAAAACTAGCATCCTTAGTTAACTAAAATAATTTGCTTTAGAAAATGTAGGTCTCTAAGTCCCATCACAAAGGTCCTGAATTAGAATATGGCTTGGTCCCACCTGCCTCTGTACTTCCCCAGCCTGTTTGCCACTCTGAGTCGTAGCTGAACTGAATTTTTTTCTTCCAATGTATCATTTGCTCTCTTGCTTGTAGCCCTCCACACAGAACGACCCTTCTGCCTGAAATCCTTTTTTCTACTCCCTTCCTATCCTCGCACCTCCTTTGTCTCTTTGGTAAGACTGCAGACAAGCGTCCCGGACTTGTGCTTCTATAAGAACTTTGCCACTTCTCTGTCATAACAGTGGTAATTGCCTCTTTACCTTCCCTGCTACAGTGTAAGGTCTCTGAGGTCAAGAACCAGGACTCCTCTGCTCACCAGGCTATTTCAGTGCCCCACACAATGCTAAGGCCTTCAAGAAATATTCACACAGATCCAGATTTTAAACTCTCTCCCTATATTAAAAAAAAAAAAAAAGAGCTGCTTTTATTCTTTTACTTTTTATTTCCTAAGGGTGTTAAATTCCATTAAATCTTACAGAAGTCATTGGCACCACAATATCAGCACTTCTTTAGTCATCTATCAAGTCTTTTTCTCCCCCTAAGCTTAGGGGATGTGAAGTCTTATGAATCTGCAAGAATGTTTTCTTCTAGTTCAGGGGGATGGGCACACGTACACCAAGTTGTTTTTTGGCATCTCTATTGCTGTTAGCTTTAGAGTTAAGGCCCGTTCTAAAGGAAGTGCTAAGTATTAGAAACTGATCCAAAATTCAAAGAGGAAGTAAAAGGGGCTGAGGGTGAAGTGATAGGCGGTTTTTTGCCTTGGACTCCTATTCTGGAGCACATCTGTTGCCCACACCCTCCTCCTCACACCCACCCCACCTTTGGAGTCAGTTCTGCTCTGGAATCTGGGACCAATTCCAATTTCGGCATAAGAGTGTTTCAATGGTTGGATTTACTCTGACTTTTTGCTTCATTTCTAGAAAACGCAATTTCTGCCTTTTTATGAGATTAGTCCCTACACTTGCACAGTATTATTCATGGAAGCCGGGTCCTGGACAGCAGCTCAGCAGTTCTTGGCAACCTGGACTTCTCTCTTCTGCTACTAACCAGTCTGCTCCTACTCGGGTTCAAGCAGTCATAACCCCCCTGTGGAGAAATGTGAGCATGTGCACCCCAGCCTCTGCCTTAGACACAACACGGACCCCTAGGTACCCCTCTCTCTCTTCACTTTTGCCACAGGCTTGCTGTGGAATCCCTCAGTTTGTTTATCCTTAGCGTCAATTCCAGGAGACACATTACTCTCCATCCAGAACACAAAGTACTCACATCAATCTTGTTTATAATTCATACTTCATTTGCACATGGTCCAGGGAAAAAATTTCAAGCATTTCCATCCTGTGACCTCTAATTTTTCTCCCTCAACATTAGGAATTAATTCAATCTACAGTGATTTCTCTCTCTGTGATGCCTTCTATGTAACACTATATTTTAAAAGTATATTAACTCATGCATTAGGCAATGAAGTTGTATTGTAACCATACAAATAGCATCAGCTTGGATGGTCAAGAATTACAAAAAGAATGGTATTACCTTTCACTCATGACTGTTTCTGAGATCCACATATCCAGTATTGTCAGGCCCATGGGCTATCGGTATCTGTATTTGGTGTCATATTCACCTTCATACATGACTTAAAGGAAAAAGAAAAATACATGTTCAAATCAGAGTTCACATCCCTTTCAGAAAAAGTGTAATGTGTAAATTAAGACTGCTTGCTATGAGAAAAAGATTAGTTTAGTTTATTAAAAAAAACATGGTTATAAATAATTCCTAAAGAAATATTTCTAAAACTCTCTTGGGCCTTCGTGACTTTTATAAAATATCCTTGAATATCAAAGAAGAAATAAATCAGACATATAAACTAAAGTTTTTTCTTACAAAGAAATACAGTGAAATTATGTTCAAATCAATTCCATAAGATTTATAGGTAACCGATATTTAATGCCAATAGTGTTGCTTCTTTGGTAATCTTCACAGAAGGCCAAAATTGTTGGCAATAGAATTATTCTTACCATGATACAGATTCAATTTTAAATTTTGCAAATGTCTGTTGATTGGCTGCGATGACCATCACATTACCCTGGAAACTAAGCACTCAGGGTTTGATTCTGGCTGTGAGGAATCACAGGTGTTCAAATTACAGTTGACTTGTGCTCTTCTTTAATTCTTATTCCTATCTGAACTGAGTTAGAAAAATATGGGTTAGGAAAAACAAAAAAGAGAAAAAAGAACATTTTTCCTAAAGAACCATTCTTTAAAGAATATTTTATTTTTTTTCCTCCTTTTTTCAAAAGGTCAGCCTCAGATAGATTAGATTTGTTTATTAATAGATAGATAATAGATAAATTAATAGATAATTTGTTTATTCTTTGCCATTGGTTCATTCTTTGCTGATAACTATTGATCATATTTGATAGTTTACTTTAAAAGTAAACAGTCTTCCAAATTAAGCCACCTTGGGAAGGTTTTGTGATTCATGGGTCCATCATCCTGTCCCTGAATAAAGACTCTTATCCTCAGATTGTTGGTGTACCAAGTAACACGTAATCCACTCACACTGAAAAGGACACTGATTTATGTCAAATGACAAAGTTTCATTGATTACTTTGCATGGAGGCGTGTTAGTCTATATATCTTACAATGTATATCCAATTATTTTAACCTTTGCATTGTTCCTTCCAATAAAAAAGAACAACTCAGTATAAGAAGTCCTTCTTCCTTCCTTTAAACTTTCCCTTAAAAGCCTTCCAGCTTTTCGGCTTTTTTGGCTTGGAGGAGGCCTAGGTGCAACTTTCCTTGGTTGTCTTTTATCCGGGTTCATCTGACACTAGCTGCCTCCACCATCTCACCGAAGTTCGACACAAGCAAGGTCAAAGTTATGTACGTGAGGTACACTGGTGGCAAAGTTGGTCCCACATCTGCCCTGGCCCCCAAGATTCACCCCTTGGGTTTGTCTCCAGAAAAGGTTGGTGATGTCATTGCTAAGGCAACTGGTGACTGAAAGAGCCTGAGGATTACAGTGAAACTGACTATCCAGGATGGACAGGCCCAGATTGAAGTTGTCCCTTCTGCCTCTGCCCTCATCATCCAAGCCTTCAAGGAGCCACCAAGAGAAAGAAACAGAAAAACATTAAACACAATAAAAATGTCATTTTCCATGAGATTGTTAACATTGCCAGACAGATGCAGCACCAGTCTTTAGCCAGAGAACCCTCTGGAATCATTAAAGAGATCCTGGGAATGGGCTAGTTGATGGGCTACAATGTTGATGGCCGCCACCCTCATGACATCATTGACGGCATCAAGAGTGGTGCTGTGTAATGCCAATTGGTTAAAAAATACAAGGGAAAATGTTTCAATAAAGGATCATTTGAGATATATATATATATATATATAGTCTTCTAACTTGGGACTAACAACTTTGTTGGTGTGTATTTTCCTGGGTCAATCACTACATTTGGTTTCCACAAAACCTTTATCAAATTATTTCAATGGCCCTAATTTTGGTGGACATAACCAAATGTTATCCTTTAATAACATACTCTATTTAACCCATAGTCTACTTACTGCGATTGATGTGTGCATCAAAGCATGATAGCTTTGAGGTTGAGTTCTTTGGAGTATGGCTTTTCTGCTCTTTAGGAAAATTTCCTTCCCTTCTCTATTCTCTCAATTACTCTTGAGTCAATATGTTTAGTCAATATCTTGAGGTCATATAAACCCACCATGGTGGTAGCTTATGCCCATAATCTCTACACTTTGGGAGGCCAAGTCAGAGGATTGCTTGAGGCCAGGAGCTTGAGATCAGCCTGGGCAACATAGCAAGACCCTGTCTGGATAAAAACAATTAAAAAAAAATTAGCCAGATGTGTTTGTGTATGCCTATAGTCCCAGGTACCTGGGAGGCTGAGGTTGGAGAATTGCTCAAGACCTGGAGTTAGAGGTCACACTGACATATGATAATGCCACTGAACGTCAACATATATGAGAGCAAGGCCCTGTCTCTAAACAAAACAAAAGAAATAAAAAAATCTCTGCAGACCTGTTAAGAGTTTTAGGACTGATATATATGGTAGTTTATTCATATGCTGTAGTTTATATAAATTTTGCAGATGGTGAACATACTAACAGTGACTGCTATTGGCAATGGAAACTCGAAGGTCAAAGCCTTGGGATAAGCACTGTCACAGCCAGACTAGAGAAATATTTTCTCTCAAATAATAAAATAAACATTTCTTTGTATGTATATTATTGATAGTAGTATTTGTATAGGTAAAAATAAAGTTAATTTTCTATTTATTAAAACTCAACTTTTTTCACTAATATAAAGAATCTCGACTCCATAAATGTTTTGCAAGGTTACTTTTCTTTAATATATGTGTGTTGAAATAAAAAAAAGCTTTATAAACAGAAGTATTCAAAATTAAGTAATGAATCTCTTAATTTTTTAATTGTTCTTTCTTGCTGTAGACTTTTTCCAGTGATTTTTTATTTCTGTAATAGTTAATTCAGTTAAATGAATTGGCTGTTTTTTGCTGACAAATATTTCTTGGGCTCTTTGTGTGTCTGAGGCAATCAAGGAGGGTGAGGATTAATCACCTGGCTGGGGAAAATGCCAGATGATTATTAGCATGCAGAATCACAGGAGGCCTTTCCACGTAAGACCGTAAGAATGAGAAGGAAGAACTGCCTTGCAGAATTATAAACTACAAAAAGGGGAAATTACAGATTTATCCATTTACTACATAACCCAAAACTTTGTTATTTTGTAGATAAACAGCCTATACTGTTGTTCTGTATGCCATTTATACAGATTCATTTTGAAACAGAAATATTTGCTGACAGAATACTAAAACTTCTGCTTTGGAAAATTACTTGAATTGTGCCGTGGACACGTTTTCATTTAACTTTAAAGCCATATGTACCAATAAATTAATTGATTGGGGGTAAGGAATTCAATGATCAACTCTCTCTGTGTTGATTTTACATTTTTCATTGTATTATGATATTAAATTGCATACTAGGCCAAAAGCTTATACTTGTGCTAGAAGGATGAGAATTTAATGATGTATAAAACATATATACAAATGGCAATGTCAATGATGATGATGTCCTTACATCTTAAGAGGCCTGCATAACTGTATTATAAACTTGACATCAACTTGTAAATCAGCTACCCAAGGGCCCAAGCGCTTCATGATCTTGGAGCCGGATTAGTTGGTATGTTTTCTTAAAAAAAAAATTCAAAATGTACAGCACTCATAGAGGAATAGAAGACTGTTTTCTTTATTAAAGTATTATTCTAAAAATAAATTTGGGCTTGGGCGGCACCTGTGGCTAAGTGGGTAGGGCACCAGCCCCATATACAGAGGGTGGTGGGTTCAAACCCAGCCCCGGCCAACCTGCAAGAAAAAAACAGCTGGGCATTGTGGTGAGCACCTGTGGTCCCAGCTACTCGGGAGGCTGAGGCAAAAGAATTGCCTAACCCAGGAGTTGGAAGTTGCTGTGAGCAGTGTGATGCCATGGCACTCTACCAAGGGCGGTAAAGTAAAACTTTGTCTCTACAAAAAAAAAAATAAATAAATAAATAAATAAAAGCTTGGGCTTATTCTGTGTTGAAAGGAAATAATACATGTACTGGTCCTAGAGATAGAATGATATGTATATATACAGGGAGGCCAGATTTTAAATTGCACACATACTTTATGGCCACCCTGTATATGTATATTTTTGGTATACACATAGATGTGAGATATATATATATATATATATATTATTTTTCACTTTAACAGTTAGATGACAACAAGAAGCCGCTTCTTCCGTGTTATTACTAAATGCTGAAGCATAGGGATGGGAAAGAGAAAATGGGGGTGGACTGGAAAGCTGAATGATTTCAGGAAAGGAGATCACCATAGATCTAGTCCCTACTTCCTTAGTTAAGAGATCCTCAAAAAATAACCCAACCAAATTCATTTATCTTACAACTTAGAGACTTTTTTTTTTTTTTTGGCAGTTTTTGGCCAGGGCTGGGTTTGAACCCACCACCTTCGGCATATGGGGCCGGTGCCCTACTCCTTGAGCCACAGGAACCACCCAACTTGAAGGGTTTTTAAGAATTTTTCCTAAACTTCTTTAGTTCTGAAAGTCAGTTCTATTTAATGACATACTAATCTCTCCTTACATTCTTAGGTTTTAAGGCAGCAGCAACAGCCTGCTTTATGTCCTGGGCAACCTCTCTCATGTTAGTTCTTCACAGCCTGCCAAGGAAGGAGTTGTCAATTTGTCTAGATTTTTACTCCAAATTGGAAAAAAAAAAAACCATATGAGATTATAAGGAATAGACTATTGATGCAAAAATACTCAATATTGATGCAAAAATACTCAATAAAATGTTAGCAAACAGATTTCAGCTACACATCAAAGTGAGCTTCATCCCTGGGACGCAAGGCTAATTCAACATATGCAAGTTTATAAATGCAATTCACTATATAAACAAAAGTAAAGGCAAATACCAAATGATCCTCTCAATAGATGTATAAAAAGGCATTTGACAAAATTCAGCATGAATGTTGGATAAGAACACTTAAGATCATAGGCACAAATGGAACCTTCCTTACACTGACAAAGGCCATCTATGACAAACACACAGCCAACTTCATGTTGAACAGAGAAAAACTGTTCCATTACTGCTTAGAAATGGAACCAGACCAGGATGCCCACTGTCACCACTACTATAAACAAAGTGCTGAAGGAATTAGCCAGTACAATCAAACAAGAGAAGGATATCAAAGGTATCCAGATAGGGACAGAGGAGGTCAAACTATTGCTCTTTGCTGCTGAGAAAAATCTTATATCTAGAAAACCCCAAAGATTTGACCACAAGGCTCCTAGATGTGACTAAGAAATGCAGCCATGGCTCAGGGTACAAATCATATATACCAACAACACTCAAGCTGAGAATCAAATCAAAGACACGATACCCAAATGTCACAGAAACCTACGAGGGGAGAAGTGTAGAATCAGCTCAGCAAGATCAAGAGATACACCAAGAGGCAAACCCTTCTAACACAGGGTGTTTCTCCCAGTGTTCAAGTACTGACAGGTGCTTAGGACACCAACAAAGTTATTATATTTTCTTTTCTTTTTTTTTTTTTTTTGTGAGCCTCAAGCTACCACCCTGGGTAGAGTGCCATGGCGTCACAGCTCACAGCAACCTCCAACTCCTGGGCTTAAGCTATTCTCTTGCCTCAGCCTCCCAAGTAGCTGGGACTATAGGCACCCACACAATGTCCAGCTATTTTTTGGTTGTAGTTGTCATTGTTTGGCAGGCCCAGGCCGGATTTGAAACTACAGCTCTGGTGTATGTGACTGGTGCCTTAGCCACTTGAGCTACAGGTGCCACCCCAAGTTATTATATTTTCATCTTAGAAAAAATGAGAAGTTTGTTAGACTTTTCAGTACTTACTTTACAACTTAGTTCTAACTATCCATCTATCATCTATCTATTGATCAGTCATATAAGGAGGGGTTCAAGTCACATTTGCCACCTTGCTGTCCTTTGAGTGGGCTAAGCATCTTCCTGCTTGTTGAGGTCTTTGTTTTTCCTATTTTGTTAGTGGTCAGGGCCGTGAAAAATCTTCACTGACCCTGAGATCTGACCAACGCTAAGGCCAAATGGCATGGGGAAGATATTCTTTCAACACACTGTAGCAATGGCCGTACTCTGAAGACATGAGCAATCAGTTTTTTCAACAAATGTATATGGAGGGCCTACTATGGGGTAGGTGCTGAGCTAGGTAATGAACATTCATTGATGAATAAGACATGGGTTCTTCCCCAAAGAATCTGATAATATACCTGAAGTTTCTATAAATGTGTGATGGTAGAGGTAGGGGGTGTGGGGAGGAGACTGAGGTAAGGGATGGTTTTTTGGAGGAGATAGCACATGAAATGGGCTGTGGATAGACTGGGATGGTGGAGATGGCAGGGATCAGTGGAGTTGCTTTGCATATAGAATCTAACTAATTGGTGGCATTGAATTCAACTTTCAGTGTCATTAACAGAAAAGGGGTAATTATAGTTTTCAGAATTAAATACTCCATGTATGGGAGGTCCAATTTGAATCCAGCTGTTATAGGGAGGGTTTTTTGGGAGGAATCTCCCTGGTTCTTTCTTTTCTTACTGGTCATCACAAAGGGACACTCATAAATCTCATCTCTGGGTGCAATTTTCCTTAAGGGTGTTTCACTAAAAGAAGGACATCCAGGCCAGGCACAGTGGCTCACACCTGTAATCCTAGCACCCTGGGAGGCTGCGGCAGGTGGATTGCTTGAGCATGGGAGTTTGAGGCCAGTCTGAGCAAGAGCAAGTCCCGTCTACTAAAAATAGAAAAATTAGCCAGGTGTTGTGGCTGTGGCAGGCACCTGTAGTCCCAGCTGCTCAGAGGCCGAGGCAGGAGTATCACTTAAGCCTGAGATTGCTGTGAGTTAGGCTGGAAAGCCACTAATTTAAGACCAAAAAGAAACTGCTGAAACATATTACTACTTACGCTACTTATAATCATTTTCCTTCTGTATTTTCTTTATTATATAATATTATTTTAAAAGGACTCAAAACCACATAATTTTCAGCATGACTTCTGTATAAGTAAATAGCTAGGAATCAAAATGCAAGAGAAAACCATGGTTTTATATATATATATTAGACCAAAAAAAAAAAAAAAAATCAAGAAAGAAAGACAGACTGAGCTGTGGCATTGTGGCATCAGCCTTTTTGTTTTGGAAAACAAAAAGGAAAAAGGAAAAGTAACCAGACCAGGGCAAGGTATGCCTTGACAGTTAATGGTTCACATCCGTAACTGTAGAATGATAGTAAACACCACCTGACTAAGTTAGTCAGGGCCACTTCCTCCCACCCATACACTAAATACCCCAAACTAGAGTCAAACCCCAGAGCCTGTTTCTCTGTTCCCTTCCAGGGAGTTGCTTCATGTGTCCCTTCTCTTCCTCCGGGTCATCAGCTCCCGTGTAGACTGCAAGATCCGCATTTGCAATTTCCTCAATGGGAACTGTCTGAAGGTGATAAAAGCCACTGGCAAAGGGGATCCTGGGCTGTGCTTCTTTATTCAGGGCAACAGGTGTGGAGGTAGGTGTGGAGGTCAGAGCCGTGAGCGATTCTGTCTGGATCATTCTTTTCCTCCTCTGGGATACCAGCCCTGGATTGCAGGCAGGGGGAGAGAGTGGACGTGCTTCCCTCTGAGTCTGGCTGTAGTGGAGTAACAGACTTGTGGGAGACAATTGGGTTTTGCACATGTGGTGCTCGGGGCGCAGTCAGTGCATTCTGATTCTTCATCCATTCTGGGTGTTTGGGGAAATCACGCAACGGCTGCAGTGTTGCTCTCCTGCCAGGCCCACAGTTCTGTCAAGGTGTGCCCCTGCTTGGTCTTGGATCATACATTCAGCTGCCTGGAGCCCCACCACCTGTCTCTGATGTCCATCTCTATAGGAGGGTGGGGATGGCAGCAGGGTACCCAGCTGGGGACTGCTGAGTGGGTGAGCTTACAGAAACCAGTCATGACTGCACTAATTGTATATGCTGCTGTTCTTATTACGTAAGTATATATAATAGGTGCAGGGTGATATTATGTGAAAACACCAAAGAGAATCAACTTATAAATTCTACCCTGAGTTCACTTGAAACATCACTTAGTGTCTCTGGACCAAATCGCCTTCCTTTTAATGAAACTTCATTTATTAATACTCTAGATCAGTGGTTCTCAACTTGTGGGTTGTGACCCCTTTGTAACAATAAAAATGCATCCTGCATATCAGATGTTTACATTACGATTCATAAGAGTAGCAAAATTATAGTTATGAAGTAGCAATAAAAATAATTTTATGATTGGGGGTCACCACAACATGAAGAACTGTACTAAAAGGTCGTGGCATTCAGAGGCATTAGGAAGACTGAGAACCACTGCCCTACACAGTAGCATTAAAGACAATGAATTATCTTTGAAAATCTTTTAAAAAGGATGTGAAGATCTCACAAAGGAAGTGGCAGAAGACATTAATAGATGGAAAAACAGATGCTCATGGCTTGGAAGAATCAACATGGATAAAAATGTCTATACTACCCAAAGCAATCTTCAGACTTAATGCAATCCTCATTAAAATTTTAATGTCATACTTTGGAGATCTTAAAAAAAATAATTCTATGTTTTGTATGGTACCAGGAAAAAAAGAAACCAATTAGCCAATACAATTCTACAAAATAAGAAATTTGGAGACATCACTTTTCCAGACTTCAGGTTATACCACAAGTCTAGCATGATCAGAACAGCACAGTATTGACACAAAAATAGAGGCATAAATCTATGGGACAGAATAGAGAGTCTTGAGAAGAAACCAGCCTCAGATTGCCACAAAGCACCCAAAAGCATACACTGGGGAAAAGAATCTCTATTCAACAAATGTGCTGGAAGAAATGGTTAGCCACATGTAAGAGACTGAAACTGGACCTACACCTCTCACCACTTACAATAAATAACTCACAATTGATAAAAGATTTAAATCTAAAACATGAAATTATAAAAACCCTATAAGAACTTATGTGAAAAACTCTTAATCCTATTGGCCTAGAGAAGAATTCGTGAAGAATTCCCCACTGGCTATAGCAGCAACAACTAAACTAATTAAATGAGACCTAATTAAGCTAAAAAGTACAGCTAAGGGCACAATCAACAAAGCAAAGAGACAACCTTCAGAGTGGGAGAAGATATTTGCATTATTTGCATCTGACAAAGGTCTAATAACCAGAATCAACAAAGAATTAGAGAAAATAAACAAGAGCAAGCAATCCCCTTAGAAACTGGGTGAGAGAGGAACAGAAACTTTTCCCATGAAGACAGATGAATGGCAAACAAGAAAAATGCTCATTGTCCCCAAATGTCAGAGAAATGCAAATCAAAACCACTTTGAGATACCACCTAGTCCAGTGAGAATGGCCCACATCACAGGTTCCTAAAGCAACAGCTGCTGACATGGGTACCGACAACAGGAAACGTTCATGCCCTGTTGGTGGGGCTGCCAACGACTACAGCCTTTACAGAAAGCGGTGTGGAGATTCCTCTACTAACCAACAGTAGACGTGCCATCTGATCCTGCCATACCACTGATAGGTAATTACCCAAATGGAACAAAAGACATTTTGCCCTAAGGATATTTGTATGTGAATGTTTTTAGCTGCACAATTAACAATCACAAAAACGTGGAAACAACCCGAGTATCCTTCAACACGTGAATGGATTAATAAAGTGAGATTGATGATACTGGGGAATGCTATTCAGCCATAACAAAGACAGAGATTTTTGTATCTTTTGTAAAATCCTGGTTGGATTTGGAGAACATTCTTTCCAGCAAAGTGTCACAAGAATGGAAAATAAGCATCGCATATGCTCAGGAGTAATTTGAAACTAATAGATCAACAACTACAGGCCCACATGAGAGAAAAACTCGGTCAAAGTCAAGAAAAGGGGAGGGTTCAATACAATGCATGGGTATCTGGCACACTTGCTCCATGAAGGACACAGCTACAACTCAGACTTTAACCTTACAGACGCAAACAGTGTAACTTAGTTGCGTGTACTCTCACATTAATCTGAAAATTTTTAAAAAGGAAATAGATCAGATAAGAGTCTATTTGGACTGGGAGAGAGCTTAGAGGTCATCTAGCTCTGTTACCTCACTTAAAAAAAAAGATAAATGCAGACCTCCAAAGTGATGTGATGTGCTCAAAGCAAGGTAACGCAGAGACTCCAGACCACCCCGTTTCTTTCCATTGTACCACGCTGTGATTCCATAACTGTGTTTTCATTCTCTAGGTTATTACAGCCAAAGGCCAGGACCTCGTCCTGAGAGTGCACAGTAGCCAGGTTGATAGAGTTAATTTCCACAGAGCTACCTCAGTTAGTCAAAGTATTTCACTGCACGTTTGGAAAGGACTTCTGCTGTGGCCTGAATGCTGGTTCCCTTGCTGGCACCTAATGCTCAGTACAACAGTATTAAGAGGTGAGGCCTTTAGGGTAAGTGAGGAAGTTGAGAGGACAGGGCAAGAAGGCGCCATTGATGAAATCCTTACCAGATGCTGCACCTGCTGGAGTATTCAGAACTGTGAGCAATAAATTCTGTTGTTTATAAACTAAAAAAAAAACCCATTGTTTTCATTTTATCAATATAATGAGGAGAAAGATTAAAGGTGAAGTAGTGGTGTAACTTAAAGGTAAAGAACACAGTTTTGTTTTGTTGAGGTAGACTTCATGTCTTAAGTCTTAGATCTGCTAACAGCGGTTCTCAACCTGTGGGTCGCGACCCACAGGAACTGTATTAAAGGGTTGCGGCATTAGGAAGGTTGACAACCACTGTGCTAGTAAGGAATTTAATAAATGCATAGCCTTGGATCAGTTATATTCATTAAGCTTCAGTTTCCTCATCTATAAAATGAAAATAATGCCAATAATGGACACCTCAAAGTTGCTCTTTTTACTTAGAATAAGACCTGGCACACAGTCACACTGTATAGCAATAACTTTGGACAGTTCAGCCCCTTTCCCTGAAGACATTTTCTAATTAATCAAGGTTAATTGAAATACACAGCTCTATTGCTGTGTATTTCACATGAATTAAAAACAAATCTATAATAATTTTTGAAATTTCACCCTTTCATACAGATTAATGAAAATCTAGAGAAATACTTGGTCTAAAGGAAAAGCGTTAACATCTAAGTCAGCAACATTCCTCTCAGAATGTGTTTTCTGTTGAAAATTGGAGGCCGTCTTGTTATGAGGAAAGCACATTCGCATTCGAGAATTTATAATTAAGTTTAAAACTGAAACTATTGTATTGCCAAATGTAAAGCTCGCATGCTTATTAGAATTTGTTTTGTGGGGAAAATGTCAAGTTTATTTTTCATCCCCTGGAAAAATAGGCAGAAAGTTTGTGATTAATTTTGGTAGTTGTTCCTCTGTTGAGAAAAAAAAAAAATTGACGTTTTCTATATTACACCATTAGAACTAAATAAAATTAAATGAAAGGATCTAAATGTGCATTCCAGTGTTTTCCAAACTTATTTGATTTTAAGTACCACCCTGCGTCCTTTTTGATAATTTTGTTGCCTAGGGGGACATTCCAGTAAGAAACTCTAAGAGAGTTTGAAATAATACTCTAGGTGATTATGATCAGACAAGTATGCAAAGAATGACGTATACAAAGATTTCTCCACATTAAACATGTCTCTTGAGATTTTATATCAGAATAACATAAAAATACGGACTTTCTAAGAGAGAAGCTGACATTAAAAATAATGCAAGTGTTTGAACAGCAGTAAAGTTAACATTTAGGAAACGAAATTTCGTTTTCCTAACTTCTTTTAATCATCTCACCCTATTTAAATTATATTTAATTCTGTCATTTCTCAGGTTCATAGTGTTTCGACGCTGAGGATCAAAGATCAGAAGGGTGGATCATAAGTAAGGAGATCTCCAGGTATCGTTCTACTGTTGCTGGTTTAATTTGCAAAGGGATTTTAAATATTGATTTTTTTTTTCTTTAACAAATGATTTAAACTATCTGCCTGTTGGTGCCTGCCAAGCTAGTGTGTGAAATTTTACCAGCTGGGAATTATTCCCTCATTCTCTGGTGTGATTAACACTTCCAGCTATAGAATAATTAAAATGTCAATCAGTTCCGAAACCGAGCAAAACAGTTCCTCATTTGATCTGTCAGTTAGAAGGCTAACCGAAGGAGCACATCGGGGGTCTAGCTCTCAGCACAACAAGAGTCTTACATCCCACCTCTCTGTTTCCCTCCACGTTGCCTCTTTTCCCTTCGCATACAAAACACACACTGTGGAGGCTGAGTTGGGTTCTGTTAAAATTTGGGTCTTCAATATGCCAACCTTTCAAAACTCGTCTTGTTGATCATCATTAAGGAAAATGAAGGGGAAAACGAGGCCAGAGGGTTAACAGGTTGTTGGCTCTGTGGTTTTTGAATGGTGTCTGTCTCTCAAACCATGTAAACCTACTCTCCATTTAGTTTGGAAACTTCTTCCTTCCTGATCTGTCAGCCCGGACCTCCTCATCACCCCTCAGCACCAAGGCCTGAGAGAGGTTGATAACATTTCTAGGCCTCTAAGACATAAAGTGATGGCAGATAATACTCACAGCATGTTGTTGATGACGAATGCCCCTGTGTTCCAGAATCCTTAGTTTGGCACCAACATGGTGGCTTGACAACACCATGTAGAAGCAGAAATTTAAATACACACGTCTGAACGCTCTAGCTCTACCTCTGTCTCTTAAATATTCTTTTATAGGTCTCAGCGCCTGGAGTCAGCAGCAGCTGGGCGGCTTTTACATTTTGCTGTTAAGAGTCCTTTTTAACTTAATTAAGTCTTTAATAGGAGTTTTATTTCCCTTAGAGCAGTGGTTCTCAACCTTCCTAGAGCTGCGACCCTTTAATATAGTTCCTCATGTTGTGGTGACCCCCATCCATGAAATTATTTTCATTGTTGATTCATAACTGTAATTTTGCTACTGTTGTGAATCATAACATAAATATCTGATATGCAGGATGGTCTTAGGCGACCCCTGTGAAAGGGTAATTTGACTCCCAAAGGGGTCGTGATTCACAGGTTGAGAACTGCTGTCTTAGAGGGTTATTCTGAAGTTTAAAGTGGCCTTAACAAAAAGCACTCGAAATACCTGTTTTATCAAATATCCTTTTGGTAGTTGCTCCTATGTTGAGAAAAAAAAAATTGACATTTTCTATATTACACCATTAGAACTAAATAAAATTAAATTAAATAATCTAAATATGCATTCCAGTGTTTACTTCCTATTGTACTCAGAGGAATATTACAAATCAGATATATGAACTCTTTCAGATGAATCTGATACTCTAGGTAACAATCCCTAAGACTTCCATCGTGGATATTCTGGTGTTTTCTATGAAGTCTTTTAAGAAGAGGTGGTAGCAACATGGGAATGAAAGGGTGTCAAGTTGGTAGAAACCAAAAGGTGTGGGGTTTCTGAGTAAGGTTCTCTCAGTGGAGGAAACCATAGGCATTCTTAGCCCCACCCACTGGGACAGCCCAAAATACCTGTTCTTGTTTACTGTTTTTCTTTGTCTCTCTCTGTCTTCAATACACTAAACATTGATGTTCCAAAAGAGGAGTCAAGGCAGCTGCGATCTTAATTTAGCTTTATGGGTAACAGCATCATTTTACTGACTCCTGGATTCATTGTTCCTATACGTGAAAGGAAGATAATCTTTTTCTCCTACTAATATATATTTGTTGAGAGGCTAAGATAGTATCAGCTAGGACTAGTCCACCACCCTATAAGATTCATGCATAAAAAAGAAATCTGGGATCCAATAAGAGAGCTGAGGCTACAATTCAAGTAAGGAAATTGGTTTCTAAAAAGAACAGTGCATTTCCTTCAAGTGTAAGGTGCTCTTTGAGCTGCCAGAAACCATACTTATTGTTGGACTATTTCTCTAGGTAGCAGATATTTTAATGTTGATGAATCCCAAATAGAATTCTCTTGGCTATTTTTGAAGACTATGGAACAGTAGAAAACAAAAAATATATAAAGTTACCAACCCCCCCCAAAAAAATAAATAATAAGTCAACAATTCATCTGAAAGGGTTCAAAACAAATCCAGTCCGTATCTGGATGCCTCGTGCATTTTCTCAGAACACAGTAACTACAAATGGTGGCAGAGGGAAGGGGAACGAGCTTCTGTTGACTTCAGATAAAGGCGGTATCTGACAAAGGGGAGGCATCTGATACCTTGATATGCCATTAACAAATGCCTTAGACGTCTACAGCTGCACTCTACGAGCACTTGGGAAATTAAAGGATTGCCAGCTTTTCCACTTTGGGACAAAAAACAGTTGTGCTAAACAGCCGGTAAGTAAATGCAGTAAACATATTTTTACAGTGAATAGAATTGTTTTATATTTTGGGGACTGATTGTGAATTTCTACTGCTTCTTGATTAGCAAACATTTGGCAGTTCTCGAGTCTTTAGACATTAAAATGCCAAAACAGATTTTTATTCTCAGACTGAGCGCCTGTATTTTTTTTTTTCATTCCTCTCACAATTATCTCCAAAACAGTTGAAAGCACTAAAATAAAACGTGTTCTGAAAACACATTCGGAAACGTTTTACCTGTGTGACTTTAATAAGCATGCAAATAAAAAAGTACAGGGTTGCTGCCTAACTTCCTGAGGGCAGGGAGAACACAGTACATGGATAATGATGGAACTGTGAATGGGCATTTCTTAGCCCTGGGACAGTGAAGAATTTTATTGTTGTACAGATGTTTGTGCAAAGCCTCTGGAGTCTCTCTCTTAGTCGTTACATTCCTGCTACCTTTTGGAAATTAATAAATTACTAAGAGCTTTCAAAGTTCTCAGTACCGACTTTAGTTTTATTTTTAAGAGGTACGTCCTTATGAAATGTTTGTGTTGTTAGATTGAAATCATATCCCTTGGAATGTTTTTATTTATTTATTTTTATTTTACGTTAATATGAGGGTACACATTTTTAGGTTACATTGTTCTGACTTCCAGGGTAAAAATAAATAACTGGGATTTGATCGCGCTAAAAAGCTTCTGCACAGCTAAGTGTACCGCGAAGAGAGCAAACAGCCAGGTGGCACCAGTGGCTCAAAGGAGTAGGGCGACAACCCCATATACCAGGGGCGGAGGGTTTAAACCTGGTCCGGGCCAAAAACTGCAAGGAAAAAAAAAATCAAAGCAAACAGCCTTTGGATTGGAATGTTTTTATTTTTAATGCTAATTTTAAGTATCGTAATTTTAGCTGCTTTTTAAGATTAGGAGATTATGTTTGGTTTGCACTCATGCATTGATTGTTATTTTTTATTAAAGATCAACTAATTACAGGGTGGCTATAAAGTTCATGTGCAATTTGGAAACAAACTTTGTGGCCACTTGTATATAGAAACCACTTTTTAAATCTGTCCACTTTATATAAAACTTGAAAATACAGAGAACATCAACAAGTATAATAGTTTATGTGTATCAGCTCACAGCCTGGTTGCAATGCGAAATTTCTCAATCTGCCGTGATTGCGTGTATGTGTTATATACTTGTATGTACGTGTGTTTTTGTGTGTATGTACAAGGTGGGTTGTGGTTTTGTCATTTCAATTAAACTTTTAAATTAAAATATAATGGTAAGGTACTAGCTTCCTATGGCTCCTGTTAACGAATTGCCACGAATTTAATGGCTTAAACAGTGCACATTATCTTACAGTGCTGGAGGCGACTGGTGTGAAATGGACTTCTCTTGGTTAAAATCAATGTGTTGGCAGAATCACATTTCTTCCAGAGGCTTTCGGGAAGAATACTTTTTCTTGCCCTTTCCATTTTCTGGAAGCCTACACCGCAGCCTTGGTGTCACCGATTGCCTCACTCTGACCCCTGTTTTCATCTGTGCCTCTCCTTCTCTGGTTCCTCTTTTTCTACTTGTGAAGACTCTTGTGATTACATGGGTCCTATCTGGGGAGTCAAGGATATTCCCCTTATCTCGAAATTCCTGATTGAACCACAGCAGCAAATTCACTTTTGCTATGTAAGGTAACATATTCATATGTAGACATCTTGGGAGGCCATCATTCAGACTACTACAGGCCTCTGAGTGGCACAAAATTCACTACCAATAAAATTTTATGGCTCACTTCTCTTCAGCAAGTCTTCACATCATATCTTAGCTCCTTTGAAATTTAGTGTTTTTATCCATATCGTTCACCGGCTTGCTTAAGGAAATCATCCTTGAGGACACATGAAGTTGATGCTAACTTCCCCTAACACACCTACTTTATATTAATAATTTCCCTACCACTTCACCCCCTCATGAGGTGGAAACATTACTTTTAGCTCAAACTTATAAACCCTGGATATTTGTCTTCTAGTGCTGGTTCAATTCCCTGAAATGGAGGCACCACTTTCCCCTGGAGGTGCCCCTTTCATCAGATAATGTTCCATTGGAAGCAAATTCTTTTCTACTTCTCTTAATCAAGGTGCAATAGTCTCTGTTCCTTGCTGTCTTTTCCAGACCATTAATCTACCACCACCACATAATGATCTCTCTTTCCTTAACATTGATTATATCTGGTACTCAATTGGAAATGAGGTGATACTCTGTTACAAATTGTCTTTAATCTTTCATCAGTAGCTCATCCTAACTATGTATTCTATTGGATTATAGTTAAATTTAAATTATACGTAGAAGTGGCTTCCAGAGTCATGAACTTCTCATGTATGTAAATTTCTATGTGTTCTTCTTTTGATGCAAGATGAGATTTAGAACATTCTATCAAATGCATGAGGTGTTTGGTGTCAATGTTTCAGAGATGGCCACTGTCTGAATAATCACTGTTTTCAATGTAACTGTTGTTAACCCATGCAACATGTCATAAAAACCTTTAGAAATTTTGTTCTTTCAAGCATCAAAATTTCACTTTTTTATCTCATATACCATAAAAATGTGTTTCAGTTTTTTCTCACATGCAGTTATTAAGATAATTAAAAATATCAATTTTATTAGACAAATAACAAAGCCAGGTTGTAAAGGTCACATCTTTAGATGATGCATTAATTTTGTAGTTGACATATTTGCAACAAAACTTTTCCCCTTAATTAAGTCTCACCACGCAATAAGAAACAATTTCAAAAAATCAACTTCCAGATTACAAAATAGTACAGAGAAATCTCAAAGTTAACACATTAGCCTTTACATTGTGTACATATACCCTTTACATTGTGTACATATACCCTTTCCACTATGACACCAACCTGTTTAGTTCAGCTAATTTTTTATACTTTTCTTTTAAAATACTTTATGATACTTTTTAAAAAGAATGATTTGGTTTTAGAGAAATATTCGTTTTTCAGCAGCAACACAGGGCAGAGTTTTCTCATATGACCCCTGGCCCCACCCATGAATAACTTCCCTTTATCAATATCTCCTACGACACTGGTACGTTTATTACAAATGATGGAGCCACATGGACACATTATTAGCACCCAAAGTCCAAAGTTTCTCTCGGGGTTCACTCTGGGTGTTGTGTTTCTAATGAATTTGGACAAATGTATTATGACATGTATTCATCATTATAGTGCCATACAGAGTACTTTTACTGATATAAAAATCCTCCAGGCCCTTCTTGAGTCATCTCTCCCTTTCAACTTGCAGCCATCACTCATCTTTTACTATCTCCATAGTTTTGACATTTCCGGAATATTCTATATTTGGAATCAATCCAGGATGTACCCTTCTCCGATGGCCTTCTTTCACTCAGTAATATGCATATTAATTACTTCCACTTCATTTTATGGTTTGACATAGCTAATTTCTCTTTAGATTTGAATAATATTCCGTTGCCTGAATATACCACAGTTTTTTCTCCATCTACTACTGAAGTGCATCTTGTTTGCTTCCAAATTTTGCCGATTATGCATAAAGGTACTGTAAGCATCTGTGTGCAGGATAATACAAATACAAATTTTATTTTCTAATTTATCTAGCAATGTTGAAACTTTACCTTTAAAACAAATGCTATTAAAAATTAAAATTATGAAAACAACATAAAAATAAAAGTAATCATTTTCTACTATTTTATGTTTCCTCATATTTTACAGGTTTAGTAAATGAATTAACCTTAAAATGCCACATATTGTAACACCGCACCACGTGTGACTTAGCGTGTGAATGTTACAACACTGGTCTGATCTACTTTCTGCTGAACGATATGAGGCCATTGATCATGTACGTGGACGTCACATCAATGTGGAATCCCTATAAAAGTCTCTGAACATTTATTTTTAGTTTCTATGCTTACCTTTTGCTGGAAAAGTAACAATCAGATGAATCTGTGCGATATCACAGAACCATTTTGGTCTCTCAAAATTACTAGGCATAAAAATTTATTGTGAAGTTTATTAAACTGGATATTCAAAGTCGGTGGATCTGAAATAGAGTCCAAGAATCTGAACGTTTCAAATATCCCTTGATCTCTCTTGTAGGGGGTATTTAGATACAATTTTATGAATGTACACACTAAGAGGCTGTGTTGTTTCATTTTATGCTAAGGCTACTTTAGTAATCCTTGGAACAGGATTTCTGAAATTGTTCACTAGAAACCACCTCAAGTGCTCAGCACTTGTAGAATTGCATTTTTAGGAAGCTCCACCAGGAATCTGTGTGTCTAAAGCTCCCTTGCCTGTGTGCTGTCTACCTGCAGCATTTCTCCAATTTTCTCCTTTATATGACATTTAATCGACTTTCTATTTCTAATTGGTTTCCCCTGTCTTGACTTCCAGTCCTCACCCCCCCTCCCACCCCCCAGGTTCTTTAATGAGATACCAGTGTCGTGGTTTTCACATGTAACCTCTGTGGATAAATCAGTATTTCTAATTAGGACCTTCATCTTCTGCTCCATCTTATTTTCAATACCTCTGGGTCTTCCTGCATTTTTTGCATCTCAATAAAAGTATGAACATCTGTTTTCCCAAACCCTTTTATATGTTAATTTTGCTGTCATTTCATTAGTACCTGTATTTCCCCATTCTTCCAGAATCAGTCTTTAGACTTGAGCTTTCTTTCTCTCTGTATGGCAAAATTCTAAAATGACTCTCATGATCCTTGCTCCCTGAAATGCACCCCTTCTTTTGAGTGCAGGTGGAACTTTTGACTCACTTCTAACCAGGAGAATACAGTGAAGGTGAAGGGCTTGCTTAGCTGTAACTAAGGTCCTTAATCAGTTGGTTTTGGCTACTAAAAAGGGAGATTATCCAGTGTTGGCCTGAATCAATGAGGTGAGCCCTTTAAAAGATGGTCAAAGCCTTTTCTAAAATGAGACATGGGAAAAACAGCAGACACTCTCTCCCTTGCTGGGTTTGAAGAAGCAAGCTGCCATGAATTTTACAGCCACAAAGAAATAAATCCTACTAACAGGCTAGGAAGCTGGGAAGGCCTTCTCTAGTCAAACCTCCAGGTGGTAACGCAGCTCATTTCAATGTTGTGAAACCTTCAGCAGAGGGTTCAGGGAAGCTGTGCCCATGGGCCTAAGGGACAGAAGCAACAAGTCTGTCCACATTATGTGTTGTCTGAAGCCACCAAGCAAGTGGTTATGCAACAGTAGAAGGAAGACCAATGAGTGAGATCAGCCCTCTCATTGGTTAGTAAATGGTTAATACACTATTTTTCTTGAATTTCCATATTTGCCCTTCAGCCAAGTTCTGTCTCTTCTGCCTACATCATATTGGTCACTGTCACCTTTCACGTTCTCATTGGTATCACTTTGGTTCAGAATTTCATGTATTCCCTTTTCTATTACTAAAATGACCTTCTGTCCTCCCAATTCATCCTAAGAACTACTAGAAGTACCAATCATGTCTCTCAAGCTGGAAGTGGGAGTTGCTGCGGTCTTAAATTAGAAGACTTCAGCTGGTGGTCTTGATGGTAGAGCACAATTAGATGAAAATGTCCAGGGCAGAGCTGTTAGAATGTGTGGCTGGAATGGAGAGGGCAGGACCCAGAAGGTAGATTAAGGAACTGAGAAATCTCCATACTGCGTAGGTTATCTAGGTAAACATCGAAAGCATAAAATATAAATAAATAAGATTAGAATGTAATAATCTGAGTACAAATGAAAGAAGCATATGGCCTCTTTCATAGAAATATGGTGAAAGCATCCACTTGACCTTTTGAAAAGAAATCTTTAAAATCAGGCATTTTCTGTAACTCGTTACAAATAACAAGAGACGTGCATTTCAAAGTCCATGCAAAAAAAGTTTGATACCGCATAGGAGAAAGTCCTGAAATTACCAAGCCTGCTAATGAAAAGTGACTCAGTTAAGCTATTATACAGAGGCTGCTTTCTACCAGGAAAAAAAATGCTGTCCGTGTTAGTCAGACCAGCATGGAACTTAATTAGAACCCCAAGAACAAGTGGATGGGCTTAGCACCTTGCACGCATGAGTGCCTTGTTTCTAAAGATGACCTCAAAGGGTTGCATAACGATCAATCCCAGCACAAGTCGAAAGTTACTGATTCACTGTTCATTTTTCTCTTAGTAATTTAGTCTTGCTCTTTGAAAATATTTTTAAACTGAGAAATCACCATTAATGGTGTATATTGGTTGTTCGAATGGGGGTAATGACCCTTTAGTTGATTGTGTATACCACATCATTTAATTTATGTTTATGTGTGCCTTAAAAACAACTCTCAAACATGAAGCAACTTTAGTGAACACCCTCATTCAATTTGAATGTGGACACAGAATTTTAGAAATGGAAAAGCTTTCTAATACTGCATGGAAAATATTTTATTATCTACCTTGAAATTAGAAAAGGAGTTTTCCTAACTTGTCGTGCAGACATTGGGGGTGACTGCTTCATCGCCCCAAATCCCTGGGCACTGATATGAAAATGACTGGGAATAGGACAGTAGATCAAAGCAGGCTTGACAGTTCCTTCCATGATTTTCTTCGTGCTCTCACCTTTTCTAGGTGAACTATGTGCCCACTCATTGGTTAACCTGATAATAGAGAGGTCAGGGTTCACCTCAGATGTTTCAGGGGTTGGTTTACATTATTCTATGCTATGCTACATTAGTTTGCTTTCTCCTACAGTCAATTTATGAATCTCCTACAATTGTATTAACTGACCTAAACAAACTTGACTCTTCCTCTCCCTTACATTTTCGCGTAACCCCCTAACAACTAGTCTAAACTTTCTCTCACTGATCCTCCCCATGCATCTAAGTTGATGTGGCCCCTTTGGCTTTTAGGGCACCCCTCCTTCCTAACTCCCAAGTTAGATTCTTGCCAAGATGGACCTCGGAGGGGACTGCTCTACAGGCAACATCTCATTCGTGAACTGAGATTTTAACTTTTTAACACTTATCGGATTGTCAAGTACATTTCCCTCCATTCCCTCATAGAAAGCAAAAACTAACACAAAAACAAGTGTTCACTGAGCACCAACAATGTGCGAACTATCAGAGATACAAATATTAATAGGGCTTTTGACCTTTGAGGTTGATAAATGAAAAAAAAACATGAAAAAAATGAAGTAAAATAATTGGAGTTCTTGCCACTGTAAAAATAGGCCACAGCTTGCATAGCTGTGTGGAGCAGTGTGGTAACACACGTGTGACAGGGAGTTTCACACATAGATAGACCCTTGTCTAGGTAATAGTGAAAGTCAGCGACCCCTGGCTTGGGGCTGCCCTGGCTGCCTCTTCCTGAGTGCAGCTGACCGGACTTTGAGTACTCTCCTGCAAGGAACTGTGAAGCTTTGTTCCCTTCCCACTTGCATGAATGCTTTGCATCACCTGTTAATGCATTTTACCAAAATGAACTGAGTACAGACAGTGCAAAGTCCAAGTTATCTTGTTTGCCATTGTTGGGATCTCCTGTGCATCTTCCTACCTTACTTCCCCCCAAATGATGAAGAAGTTAAGAAAAAGCACAGGCCCGAGGAAATAAAGGAAGATTGGCAGAAGACACCTGGCAGAGAAGGGGCTCTGTGCTGGTGTGAAGGGCAGGAGAAGCGGGGCTGCCGAGGTTTGCACACGCAGCGTGGAGAATGGCTGAGGGGGAGAGCTGTGAGTTGTGCTCCCTTCTCACAGTGTCCTACTGGCCTGCATGGGTGATCATTGACAGAAAAGCTGCTGTGTCTGTCTAGGGCCACTGGTGTCAGCAGGGTGACATCAAAAAGACTCAAGGCAAAGCAGGCTGAGCCTCTGAACAAGCCCTGATGCCGTCCCCTGTCTCTTCCCTCAAATCTCCTGGGCCCCCTTCCTCAGCTTTAAATAACCACAACAGAGGAGGAAGACTGGGAGGGAGCTGTGTCACCAGGAGGATACAGGTTCCTGAGTGAGAGGCAGTGCCACCTGTTGGCGGGTGGCGGATAGGGCAAAGGAGAGAGGATTAAACCCAGACTAAAGCTCCGGAGCCACTCCCCTGGGGTACAATGCTCTCAATTTTCACCAAGCATGTGCACTTGACGGCAAAATACTGGACATGTCCAGGGAAGGCGTGCTGGCTAAAGAGCCAGACACTGTGGGCAGAGTCATGAAATAGGAGAGTTGGCAAAATGAGCAAATCAGACCGGATGATTCAGACTTAATGAAATCAGTTGAGCACAAATTAAAAATAAAAGACTATCCTCTAATGCATGATGGAATAATAGCGAAATAAAGAAAAAGTAAATTCATTGTAAAGAAACTCGAAGTGGATAATGTATATAAAAAGAATTGTTACTCCTAAAAATGAATAAATAAGATCAGGTCAAGAAATTCATGAAAAGAATTAGGGGGAATTAAGGGAGACAAATTATGAAAGTTAAGATATGTGAAAGTTAGAGGTAGACGAATCAAATCTAAATATTAAGGGACAAAGGAGGAAAACATTGTGGGGAGAGGAAATTGTTGAGATAATCGTGAATAATTTTTCAAAACTAAAGCAAGGAAAATAAATTCATGTTGAAGAGATTCTCAGGGTGCCACATAGGGGAAATAAATAAACATTCATAATCTAAACACATCATAGCTAAATTTAAGAATATCGACTATTTCTATAATGTTGCAAAAGCTATAAACACAATAGACATTCACAAAGAAAAAAGCTTAGATGAACGTCAGACATCTCTGGGGTGACATAAGAAGTAAGAAGGAGGTCACAATTGTAAAAGTAAAGAATTTAAATGTGGAATTTTATTTTATTTTTTATGAAACATTTTGTAACAAATGTAAAGATGAAAACTTACAAAGTGATCATTACTTTTCTTTTATCTAGGTCATGAAATGATAAATCATTATATTTCATGGAAGTATTTTGCTTCCCCACACCAAGTCAAATTCCTTCCCAGTATGTTGAGTTTCG
>NW_003852427.1:17512603-17516437 GCF_000181295.1 Otolemur garnettii | reverse complement strand
TTGCATAAATGGAATACTGTAGCGTTCACCCTTTAGAAATTGACTTTTCTCATTCAGTATCCTTGTCTGGAAGTTTGTCCACCTTGTTGCCTGTGCCCACAGTTTGTTCATTTTCCCTGCTGAGTAGTATTCCAGAGCATGGCTGTGCTTCAGCTTGTTGTCATCCGTCTCTTAAGAACAGCTGTGTTGTTTCTAATCAGTTTTCTAACCATTGCAAACAAGACTTCCGTGAACCTTTACATACAGGCTTTCATAAGGACATACATTTTCATTTCTCTGGGATAGATGCCTATTCAGTGGGTAATGCGGTAAACACGTTTTCATTCTGAAAAGACCTGCTGAAGTGTTCTTGAGAGTGGTTGTCCCTGTCACTGCATACCCACCGGCAGTTTTTCACCACATTTAGAAATTTTTCAGCCTTTATTTCTTTGAGTCTTTTGAGTTTTATTCCTTTTCTCCTCTCTTTCTGGAACTCTCATGATGTGAAGTTAAACCTTTTGTGATTGTTCCACTCGGTTGTTCCAATCAGTTCTATTTAGGCATTCGGATTTGGGGGGGAGGGGTGCCTATTTTCTTTCTCTTGGTCAGACTGAGAAAGTGCTTTTGATCTGTGGATCTGATGGTCTCTGCTTTACTATTGAGCCCCTTAAAAAGGGTTTCATTTTGTTTTTTGTATTTCTCATCTATACTATTTTCATTCTTTTAAACTCACTTGTAATTATTTGCTAGAATTGCTATTTTTTATTTGTTTGAAAAATTCTCATTGATTGTTGAGCCATTTTTATGACAATTACTTGAAAATTTTTGTCAGGACTAACATCTTCACATAGCCTCTCGCCCATCTCTGTGTTGGCTTAGTAGGTTGGCTTTTCTTACTCAGTTAGGAATTTTTTGGGTTTTGGTTTGACAAGTCATTTTCAGTTGTATCATAGACATTTTGGTGGTAATGTCTGAGAGCTCAATCTTTTTTAATTCTTCTATTTTAACAATTCTTTAGTTTAGATTTAGTGTCCAGGGTCCAGTTTACTTTCGTGGGCTTTATAATTCCAATGAAACTTTAATTTTCAAAGCCCTAGTGATGCTATTTCTGTCTTTTTTATTCTTGAGGTTCTGCTAGAGCTCTCCTCCAAGGCTTGCCTATGGCATCTGAAGGGTGAAAGGTGCTGGTCTCACAGGGGCACCTTTTGCCATGGAGGGGATGTGGAGGGTAAGACTGGGTCTGAGTCCCCTTATGTGTGTAACAGGGTGTAGCTCTGGAAGTGCCAGGAGTTGCCTACCTGCCCTGGGGGTAAATCTATTCAGCCCACACGGTAGCTCTTACAGGTTGGCGTCTCGTGTGTATACCTCTCCCAGCTGGCTTTGTATGCTGGTGGTTTCACAGTTCTGGTGTCTCAAGGGTGGCCTACCCACATCTCCCCAAGGCCTAGTGAGTACTCTCTGTGGTTACTCTGCTGACACAGTAGGTCTCTGTCCCAGCCTTTGGAATCTAGATGGACACAGCCATTCCTCCACAGCTCATGACCTCTGTGTGCCTACAGAATTAACACCATGTGGAGTCCGGCCAGACTTAGGACCTGTGCCCTCCAGAATGTGAGCTGAGAAAGCTTGAGACCAAGGACTGCTCTACCAGAATGCAGATGTAGGCATTGAGGCAGCCTTGGATCATGAGCCCCAAGGTCCCACAGTGGCCCTAGGTCTCCCAGGACACATAGCCCTCAAGTCCCTTTTCCGGACCTACAATGTCAGGGGCAGCCTTAACGATCTTTGACATGCCTGTGGAGTAATTCCTTACTGTCTTTATGAAAAGCTCTTGTCTTCTTTTTAGCCATTGTAAACCCTTTATCGAAGTGTGGCTTGTACTCTTTTTGATTCTTCATGGTGAGCCTGAGGATTTTCTAAATCTTTATTTCTGCTTCTCTTTTAATTATAAGTTCTGGCCTCAGATCATTTTTCTTTTCTCACTTTTTACTATATACAGTTAAATGATGCCAGGCAGTTCCTTCAATATTTTGCTTAGATATTTCTTCTACCATATAGAAATGAAAATCCATAAAGCTTTTAGTTCTCCTTTCTTCCTACAAAGCCCTTGGGAATGGACACAATTCAGCCAAGTTTTTTTTTTGCCACCTTATACAAAGAATGACCTTTTCCGGTTTCCAATACCTTATCCCTCACTTCCATCTGAGGCTTCATCAGAATTGCCTTTCACATGTATTCCCACCAATATTTTGATGACAACCACCTGAGTGATCTCTAAGACGTCTGAGACTTTTTCTACAGTCTGCTCTTTCTCTGTGTCTGTGCTGGATTCATCCATAGTGCTCTACTCATGAAAATACAGGCTTTTTCTGGCATTCTTTTCAAAGCCATTCCGGCCTCTACTCATTCCACACCTACTTTCACGTTTTTGTCATAACAGCACCCATCTCATCCTCAGTATTAATGTCCATCTTAGTTTGTCTGTGCCATTATAACAGAATAACTGAGTGATTTATAATGAATAGAAATATATTGTCTCCATCTTAGAGGCTGGAAAAAGTCCAAATTCAAGGTGCTACAATCTGGTGGTTTTATTTTTATTTTTTTGCCTCTCATCACTTGGTGGAAGGTGAGAGGGCGAGAGAGACAGGGAGGTGCCAAACCCAGCCTTTTATAATGGCAAATCCCCCCTGAGGATGAACCCTGGTGATCTCACTACATCTCACATGTCTCACTTAATACCGTAACAATGACAATTAAGTTTCAACAAGGGGACAGACATTCAAACAATAATGTTATAACTCAAAGGGCAAAAATACTAGAAGAAAGGAAAGCATCATTTCTGGTAGTTGATATCTTCTAAATAGAAAATTGATCATAAAAATTTCCAGAAGTGGTATGAATCTAAGAAAATAGCAGATAAAAAATTAACTTATAAAAATAAGTACTTGCCTGTATATTAGCAGCCAATAAAATAAGGTGCTGTGCATGACAGATCAATATAATGATATCTATTTGGTGCAATAAGATATACATAAGATGAAATTCACTACTTAACCACTGTTCAGTTCAGCGGTACATTTACACGGTTTTACATTCGTATTGTTATGCCACCATCACCGCCTTCCATCTCCACACATTCTCATCTTCCCAGCTAAACACGGAGACTCGATATTCCTTCAACACTAATGCCCTGCCCTGCCCTCCCCCCTACTCTCCACCCTCTACTTTTTGTGTCTCTGATTTCACTAATCTAGACTTCATAGGAACAGGGTCATGTATCTGTCCCTTTGTGATTGGCGTCTTTCACTCAGCATAATGTTTTCAAGGTTGACTCATGTCGCTGCCTGTGTCAGAATCTCCTTTTCAAGGCTGGATAGTAGTCTATTATATGTTCATGGCACATTTTATTCATACATTTATTTTTCAGAGGATCCTTGGGTTGCTCCCACCTTTTGGCTGCTGTGGACAATGCAGCTATGAACGTGCATGGACAACTATCTTTTCAAATCTCTGCTTTCAGTTCGTTCAGGTATATACCCAAAGCAGAATTACCGGATCATATGGTAATTTTATGTTGATTATTTGTGGACTGCCATACTTTTTTAGACAGTGGCTGTAGCATGTTACATGTTCACATGGAGACTATCCACATCCTCATCAGCACATTTTATTTTCTATTTCTTTGATGATAGCCATTTTAACAGGTGTGAAGTAGAATCTCATGGTTTTGATTTTCATTTCATTAATAATTGGTGATGTTGAACATCCTATCTTTTCTCTCTCTCTCTCTCCCCTCCCTTCCTTCCTTCCTTCCTTCCTTCCTTCCTTCCTTCCTTCCTTCCTTCCTTCCTT
>NW_003852427.1:17509323-17512583 GCF_000181295.1 Otolemur garnettii | reverse complement strand
CTTTCTTTCTTTCTTTCTTTTGCAGTTTTGGCCAGGGCCCGGTTTGAACTCGCCACCCTGGTATATGGGACCGGTGCCCTACTCCTTGAGCCACAGGCATCGCCCACGTTGAACATAATTTCATATGCTCATTGGCCTCTGTATATCTTTTTTTGAGATGTGACTACTTGTGTTCCTTGCTCTTTTTTAAATTGGCTGGTTTGTTTTTTGTTGTTGAGTAGTAGGAACACTTATATTCAAGATATTAATTCCTTGTCAGACATATGATTTGCTAATATTTACTCCTATTCAGTAGGGTCTCTTTTTGCCCTGCTGATGTCCTTTGATCCATGAAAATGTTAAATTTTGATAAAGTCCAATGTATCTATTTTTTTCTTAGTGATGAGGGGAGTAGAGAGCTTCAAGAAAGAGGTTATGGATCATGGCTAACACAACAGTGCTACCAAGTAGGAGAAAGACTCAGAAAAATCCCTCAAATGATTAATCTGCAGCAATCTTTGCAAGAGATTACTTGACAAAGTTAAGGTTGATTTTGGCGGAATGAGCTAGAATGTGGGATGGAGCCATGGCAGTAGCAAGTTTAGACAGTACTAGAATCATGGTTTAATTCACAGGAGGGACTTGAGAGAAGGCAAAAGAGAGAGTCATAAGAAGAAGGCAAATGGTAAAGGAAGGACCATTTTCCTTTCCTCTTCATCGTATCCCCTTCCCTCTCCCAATCCGGGTACAACCACAAATTCTGTATAATTAGACTCCAGACAATATTTCTATCTTTTTGTTAGAAAACTCTTTTTTTCTTTTTTAGTATGAGTAAAACCTGAATATATTAATAGACTTTGGGGATAGAGCAAGCAAAAAGGGAGGGGCAGAAGTAGGAGAAAGAGGAAATAGAGGGGAAAATTGTTTTAATGAAGCCCTAACCCAAAAATGAGGAGATGGATGGAGAATAAAGACCAAGGATTATCAGACCCAGACAAGAGGCAGGATTCTATTCTATTTCAAGTGTGTTGAAAAGTATCGGTGTAGGGAGAGGGACATAGAATATTTGTGTGTGGCACGGGGGGGAGTTAAGGGGACTCCATGGTATGAGGCTAGAACATCTGCTAAAGGTAAGGTGTGAGGCTGGAAGTTGGGAACGGAAATTAAAGTTGGGAATTGTAAAAACAGCATTTTCTTCTGTATCGGAACAGAACCAGCTCCAGGATGTTCAGTAAATGACTGAATCTCAACTACCTGCACTGCCTTCCCCGTTATAAATCTTTCCTTAGAAGTAGAACGCCATGGCAGGCAACCTGTCACAGAACTCCAACTGAGTGCTAAATGCTTTTTGTTCTTTAAAACCTCCTCAATGATCGCTAAACAGATGGCCTTCCACAGTTAGCTCCACCAGAACATCTTGTCAGGCCAAGCTTGTTTAACTTTGAAGATGGTATAAGTCATAGCAGTTTTCACCGGCCTGGCTGGTCCTCCCTGGTAAGTCTGTTCACCCTCCAATTATTTACATGCGTCTCACAGTTTTTATAAAAGCTAAGTTGAAAAACAAGATGTGGCAGCCATTTTTCTCTTAATGTATTCTTTTGCTAAAAATGTTATTTGTAAGACATAATTCTGATCATTCCACTCCATTGGTTAAAAAATGCAATAGGCTTCACATCTTAGGTTGGGATAAAGCTGTTATATTTGGGGGTGGCCCTTGAGGGCTCTGCAGGACCTGGCCCTCTGTCCATATCACAGACCCATCCTGTGGCAAGAACCTTACTCTCAAATTATCTCTGCTGGTTTTGTGTCTGCGACTTCACACAACCTATCTTCTCTACCTACATCAGTCACCTTCTTGCACTTACTGATGCTAATTTATACTCATGCTTCATATCTCGGCTTAAATATCACTCCTCCTGTGGCTGAATGCTCCGATCGTGTGCTCCCACAGTGGTCGCCTGTGTGGGGCTTTGTGTTTGCTTCTGTCTCTCCAACTCCTTCTGCGTTACCATAAGGTCTAAGTGGGCTATCCCCGAAGGGTCCCTGCTCTTTCTGCAGTATCTTATACACAGTGGTTGGCACATAGAAGGAACTCAGAAAAATACATGTTGAATTAAACCACGATTCTACTATTGTCTGAATTTGAAAAGCGACTGTATAAAGACAGTAGGATTGGAGGCTAGTGGAATAATCCAGTTTTGGGGTTCCCTTGTTAGCTGTGTGACCTTGCAAAATTATTCAACCTTTTTTGATCCTTATTTTTCTTAGTTGTAAAATGGAGTGAAGTCTACTGACCTACCTATATCCTCGCAGTAAGAAGTAAATAAAATAATGTGTGTATGTGTGTCTAGTAAATGAATAGCACCAAACCAAAAAACAATGTGCGATAGTTTTGATCTTGTCTTTTCTAATTAACACACTGACACCGACCTTTGTAACTGCTTTCCTCCTTTCTCTCGCCCCTCTTATCAAGATGGAGCACAAAGCACATTGGAAAAGAGCTGTGTACATAATTAGTTGAGATATAAAAAACGACTAAAAATAGCTAATGTTTTTATTAAGGAATTAATCGTTGTTTGGCCCTGGGCTAAGCAGTGCCACATATTCCAGCACTTATTTTGGTCATTTACTTTGTAACCAAGGTTACGGAGGGCGACATCACCTGATCCTCCTGCAGTCAGCGGTGACAGTGGAAACCAGCCTGAGAATCTCCTCAGTTGTCCTGACGTTCAGGTGGGCACAGAGCGTGTCTAATATTTTGTGTCTTCTGTAGACTTTTCATAGCTCTAGTGCACAGTGGGAAGAGCAGAGGTCTCTGTGGTGAAATCGACTCTCAACTGTTCCTCCCCCTCAGTTTTTGCCCACACAGTATGTCAGCCTAATGCTATTACAAATATGTCCCTTTCTTCTCAAAGATGTCATCAATTTCTGGGCCATTCTCTTCTTGCAAGTCCTATAAATATCCGGGGCATTTTAATGCTGCTGTGACTTTGCATTGTTGTTGCATGCGGTGTGTACAGGGAATATAGCTATAAAAATTATCTCTTTATCATATTTTGGGTTTCTCCTGCAGGTTTTTAGTGTTTTTAAGGCAGGTCGTGAGTCTCATTTGCATTATTATCCTCAGAGCCTAGTATGGTACCTACCATGTACTAGAGTCCCCAGAACCATTATTAAGGAATACCTTTGACGAAGTCATCCCCCTCCACCTGTATATGAATATGTGTACACACATATTCACACATTCATTGCATGTGTGGTTTATACACACACACACACAC
>NW_003852427.1:17490307-17509262 GCF_000181295.1 Otolemur garnettii | reverse complement strand
AAAAAAAAAAAAAAACAAAAAAACAAAAAATCTGAGCAGTGCTGGTCCCTGCAGAAATTTGCTGCTCTGGGAAGAACAGCAGAGAGAACAAGGGGTTTGCAAAATGGATAGGTTGTGCTTCTGGATGGATGAGAAAAAAAGTGGAACTAAGTATGCTAACATGACCTTGGCTTTTTATTCTGGACTTTGAGCTAACCTTATTCTGTCACCTCAGTCAAAATAATTTTCTCAATTAAGGACTGTGTTCTCATCTGTCAAATAAATGTGCTAAAAACGACCTTCGTAAGATAGTCCTCGGGAAAAGCTAAGAAGTGATTGCAAAACTCTGAGAGAGGGAAAAGCACTGGGTAAATCTTGAATAATAAATCAGGACCTTGGTGAACTAAGTCAAAGTAGGAGGCATTTAATTTGGAATCTTCCAATGTTTGACTGCCTGAGAAAGAAAAAAGGATCCCAATAAATGTATTATATAAGCGTATTTTACATATATCCGTAAAAAGAAAAGCTGACAGTCGAAAAACTAAAATGAAAAGTACTGACATCATGTTCGGCGATGTCGTCCAGGAGACAAGTTCTCAGAAAGTTGAGATCTCAATTTAGAGCATTTCTTTCTCTCTAATTGTTGTTCTGTGCGCTGCTGCAATATGATAAAATGGCCATAAACTTAGTGTGATAGGCTTTGCAGAATAATTTAATTATAATTTAACATTTACTTTTATGCTATGCAATTACTTACATTGCTTTTTGCTGAAGACAATACATTTAAGCAGCTGCACACAATGAAAAAAATAGCTGACGGGGTCAATTCTAAAGTTATACTAAGGTTTAGTTACATTCCTTTTTCACCCAGTGGACTTGACAAATTAAGCAATATGAGGCTGATGGAGAGAAAATCAGACAAGTCATCAGAAACCCTGGATTCTGCCCTAAGTCAGCTCCCTGAATTTTGTAGATGCCTTAATCCGTAGTAGGGCGTGTCACTGTTTTAGTATCTGTTAACACAGACATTCGGTGGTCAGTATTTCATTCGCTAACATTCTGTAGAATAATACCTGCTAATGTAGCTTATAGAATCAAGGAAAGGCTGTGTCATTGAAAAGATCAAGTTTATCCTAAAAGCCAAGGTCATCTGCATCTACTGGGTACATACTCCATGATCCTGAGCCCGACTGCTCACAGCATTAGACTCGCTCTCCACTCTAAGTTCCTTTATGTTTTTTTCTTTTCCTGGTAGTCTGTATCACAAGCAATTTTCACCTGAGCAGTTTGCTGCAAAATATTTGTTGCCTGGTTACGATGCTGAAATGACTATTCAAAACAGCACTTAGGATGTTTTTTGGTTAAATACCATTTTTAAGTTCATTCTGTGATAAGTGTTAAACGTTCTATGTCAATTTTTAAAATAAGTAGGGACATATTTTACTACCAACACACAAATTTTGACTGTGTAGTTTACAATTTGGAGTGATTCCAATAGAATCACTAATAGAAATTTCTAAGTACAGGGCATAACTTAGAGGCCTATAGTTTTAAAGATTTCAAGAGACAGAATTTGTTTACTGTATTTATGGATTCTTTCACTAGAATAATTGACATGTTTTAGGATATGGTTAGCATAAGATATAATTAACATAAAAGTTTACTCATTTGAAATGTACAGTTTGATGTTTTTAAGTGTATTTACATAATTGTGCCGCTATCATAATCTAATTTTAGAATATTTTCACCCTTCCTGAAAGAAATGCAATGCTATCAGTTCTAAATACTTAATTCCCAACTCCACTCTCCATGGCTACTCTCACTCTTAAGCAACCCTAATCTACTTTCTGTCTCTTTGGGTTTGTTTATACTGGATTATTTCAAATGAATGGTGCCCATACAATGGGTGGGTTTTTGTGATTTGATTCTTTCCTGTAGCAAAATGCTTTGAAGGTTCAGCCAGTGGTAGGTACTATATGTTAGTACTTCATTCCTTTCTATTTTCAAATCATATACATTGTATAGATATTCTACATTTTATGTATATATTTGTGCATCCGTTGATTAACATTTGAGTTGTTTCTAAGTTTGACTACCTGTACATGTTGCTGTCAGCAGTTTTTGTAACTTTGTAAGAATGCACGTTTTCCTTTCATTTTCTGGTAGTAAACTTGCTGGGTCCCGTGATAACTTTACGTTTAACATTTTGAGGAATGGACAGATTGTTAAAGTGGGTGCACCATTTTGCATTCTGCCAGTCATTTGTGAAGGTTCCAATTTATCCACATTCTAGCTTGTACTTGTTCCTATATTTTTGATTTTGATCCGCGGAATGAAATGCTATCACTTTGTGGCTTTCCTTTGCCTATCCCTATATTCTCTGGGGAAATGTCCAGTTGGGTCCTTTGTCCAATGTTTAATTGTGTAATCTTTTTACCATGGATTGTTGGATTATGGAAGTTTCTTACATACAGTATTACATTTGTTGTTTTCCGGTTGTTTTAATGAAAACCATTCTAGTAAGGGAGATGTGGTGTTTCAGTGCAGTTTTGATTTGCCTTTCTCTGATGATTAATGATACAGAGTACCTTATCCTGTGTTTTTTATTGCCATTTGTATACCTTTAGAGAAATGTCTATTTGAGTGCTTTTCTAACCTTTGATTGGATTGCTTGGCTTATTGTTGTTATTGTTGAGTTATAATTCTTTATGTATTCTCAATATTGAAGCATCATCAGGTATCTGATTTGCAAACATTTTCTTTCATTCTCTAGGTTATCTTTGGATTTCTTCCTAATTTCCTTTGAGGCACTGAAGCTTTTAATTTTAATGACATCCAACTTACCTTACTTACTTTTTTGTTGTTGTGTGTGTCGTTAGTGTCATATCTAAGAAAATCTAACTGTCATATCTAAGAATCCATTGTGTTTAGGTTATTGACCAGTGTGAGTTAGTTTTTATGATGTAGGGTAGAAGTCCAACATCATTATTTTGCACGTAGATATTAGGATGGTTCAGTACAGCTTGTTGAAGTGAAGGTTCTTTCTCTATTAAGTAGAATCTGTACCATGATCAAAATTCGGTTGACCCTAGATGTCTGGGTTTATCTTCCAGCCCTCAGTTCTATCCCACTGGTCTCCATGACCATCTGCACGCCAGTACCACGCTCTTTTGATTGCTGTGTGTATGGACCACTTGCATTGCAGAACGGACCTCTTGCATTCCAGATGAATTCCAATGGTACCTATTTCTTTAAAAAGATAATTGTTGACATTTGGGTAGGAATTGCATTTAATCTGTAAATTGCTTTGGGCGATATTTAAAACTTAATAACATTACATCTTTCATATTCATGAACATGGGGCATGTTTCTATTCTTTCTTTCAGTGTTCTTTTATGGTTTTCAGGGCACCAGTCTTTCACATGCTTGATCAAATTTATTCCTAGGTATTTTATTCTTTCAGAGGCTATGATAAGTGGAATTGCTTTCCTGATTTGCTTTTTAGATTATTTATGTATTAAATATTAACTTATGTTGTATGGAAGTATAGAAATATGACTGATTTTTCTGTGTTGATTGTGTTTATCTTCAGACTTGGAAGGATTTATGTATGAACTCTACTCATTTTCTGAATTCTTTGGGATATTTCCATATGTAGAATCACTTCATCTGTGACGAGAGGCTATTTTACTCTTTTCTTTTGAGTTTGGGGCTTTTTATTACTTGTCTGGTTGCTCTGCCTAGAATTTCCAATACATTGCTCAATAGCAGTGGTGAAAGCAGGCATCCTTGCCTTGTTCTTGACCTTAAGGGCAGAACTTTCAATCTTTCAACACTGCCTATAATGTTTGCTGTAGATTTTTGTAAGTGCCTTTTATCATGTCAAGCAACTTATCTTCTATGTATGATGTAGTGATGTTATAATCTTTGCTTTCACCTATCTCATATTTTAAAGAACTTAAGAGAAGAAACAGTGTATCTCCACAGATATGTGCCACTTCCTCGTTCTTTCTTCATTCTTAACGTTAACATTGTCCCTCTGGTATCCTTTCTCTTCTCTCTGAAGTACTTTCTTTAGCATTTCTTTCAGAGCAGAGATGCTGAACAGCAAGTTCTCTTAGATCTCCTTCCACGGAGACTGTGCTTACCTCACATTCATTCCTAAGTGTTGTTTTCTCTGAATCCTGAATTCTGGCTTCATAGGTCTTTCTTTTCATCACTTGAAAGATGTTGTTCCAGGACCCTCTGGTCTCATGGTTTCTCATAAGAAATCCACTGTCATTCAAGCCATTGTCTCTTATAGGTAGCCTGCCAATTTTCCCTGGCTGCTTTTAAGACTTTCTGTCTTATATTTTTAGAAATTTGATTAAGATATTTGTGGGCATAAATTGTTTTATATTTTTAAATTGCACTTCACTGAGCTTCTTGAATCTGAAATGTTCATATATTTAACCAAATTAGTTTTGATCCATTCATTATTCCTTCAGGTTTTTTTTCCCCTGACCATTGTTTTCTCTTTCTCGCTGAACTCTGACTACAAAAATCTTATATCAGTTGATGTCTGACACATCTATGAGGTTCTGTTTAATTTTTTAAAATTGTTTTTCTTCTTCTTGTTCTGAGTGGATAATTTCTAGTAAACTATCTTCAAGTCATTTACTCTTTTTCTGTCTTCTGTATTTGACTATTTGTTTTTGTTTTGTGAATAATTTGCTTAAAACTTTTATTTTTTTAATTTTACTTGTTTCTTTGCAAAAAAATTTTATATTTTCATCACTTAAAAAAATGTTTAGATAATTCCAGCATCTGTACCATCTCAGGGTTGATGTCTGTTGACTTACTATTCTTTTTGCACGTTATTGAGGTTTTCCTGCTTCTTTTTATGCTGACCAATTTGGGATTATAAATTGGACACTTGGAATACTGTGTTAAGTATATACAAGATGCTGAGTTCTGTTTAATTTTTCTGGAGGATGTCGAGCATCTGTGCCTGTATGTGTATCAGTCTGTAGACCTGGGTAGGCTTAGGCTAACAGTCTCAAAACACCTGTAGGCAATGGTTCTAAGCTGTTCATTTTTCAGAGTTGGCAGTATGACTGGATTTTACAGCCAGTGTGAGAGCTCAGGAATGGTCTGCCTGCTTTTCAGTGCTCAGAGTCTTTGGCATACTTTTTGGGGTCGTGTTCATAGACATGTGCATTCAGATGAAGATTTATGGGATTACTTTCCTGACTTCTGTTTTCTTCATGGTTTCCCTGACATTCTTTGGCTCCCAAAGGCCATGATTCTGCCCTTCTGTCTGGAAAGATTTCGGTCTCCCACTCTGCTATGAACACTCCACCATTCTGTTGGCCTATGGGGGAATAGAGAGAGAGGAAGAGAGGATCGGACCCCAGGTTCTTGGTTTCACACCTGCTCTTGTCAGAGGGAAGGGTTCCTTTCCTTGGGGTCTTAGATTCCTGATCAGCGGCCACTATTATTGTGGTTCCTGCTCTGCCTTCACTGCCTTGAATTGGAACTGGGAAGAAAAAATGGAAAACAAAACAAAAGAATAGTATATTTTCTCTCTCTTTTTGACCCTAAGATCTCCTTTTCCTGATATTTAGATCAGAAGTTGAGGCCTTGGAGCTCTTTCTGACTATTCGCACTGCACCTTTCTGGATGTTGTGTCACTTTTTAGTTCAGGCTGGGAGATACTGGAGGGGAAATAAAAACAAGAACTTCGTCTCAACTTGATCTTGGTTCAGGCTCATATTTCCCTTTTTCCTTCTACCTGCCATCACTTCGCTTTTCAGAGTCTTGGATAGCTGCTGAATGCCTGTTCTAGCTTTTAGTTGTGCTTAATAGGATAGACAGGGTAAGGTCTGCTTACTGGTACCTGAACCAGAACCTTAAATGCATATTGAAAACATAATATTAAAGTAGATTATTTCTTATTTCTACTCTTTTGCTTGTTTTTACCTTCATATCTTTTTAGACTTATATTTTCATTCTAGTCAAATAGCACAATTCATTTCAATGAAAGCCCCTGTAGAACTATATTTCAGATCTTCAGTTAGTACCATGCCTCTTGCTTTAAGTCCTTTATCACTGGAAATTTTTTCTTCATGTTAGTTCACCACATTTTAAGTCAACTTTCTGTCATTTTAACGATGGCATATTATTTTCCAAACAAGATGTTTTCAGATAGATATTTAGAGTGGGAATTTTAATAAGTATATCTATATAAATAAAAATTATCATGGATATATACACACATTAAAAAATAATAATGACATGAAATTAGTGGGACCACACCTAAGGTGCATCTTACAAGGGTACAGGTGAAACTTACTAAATGGAGAATATAAATGTCTTAACATAATAACAAGAAAATGCCATGAAAGCCATGTTAACCAGTTTGATGAAAATATTTCACATTGTATATAAAGCCAGCACACTGTACCCCATGACTGCATTAATGTACACAGTGATGATTTAATAAAAAAAAGAGAGAAAAATAATGACATAATGAAGGGAAAGAAAAGAAAATTTCAATAACTCGCCTTCCCATTAGAGAAGCAGAGTTAATCTCCACCTGCTGGATGTATGAGGTTTGACAATTAGGTTTGTGAACTCATCCTGGAAAAGCGGGATATATCCTCTTGTTGAATATCGCTGTCAGCAAGACAGATGGCCAACCTGGAGTAATTCAAGATGACCAGACGGAGTATCTCAAAGGTGACTATAGTGATATTCAGCAATGAGGTATACAGAATTTTTTCCAGAATGAGTTTGTGAACTTAGTTGTCAGATCTTCCTGTGATGATAGTTCTGATTGGCATTCCTGAAAAAGAGTTTTCCAAGTGCTTTGAAGGCTGGACTAGGCTCTGGCATCAGTGCACAGCTTGTCCAGGGCAGTGTTCCGAAGGCGACCGTAGTCTCATTCAACAATGACATATGTACCACTTTTTCTAGGATAAATTCCCAAACTTAATTGTCTAACCGCATATACTTAAAGTCCATAGAGGTTTCTTAATATATGTTTCAAAATAACAAACATATGTAAAATGTTAATTATTAGGCAAACTCTTACATTCAATTGACGTGAAAGATACCCTGAAATATTTCCGGTCTACGCCTTTGGTCATCGCAACTCATTATATATTTTCATTTAATAATTACAAGTATATTAAAAACTTTTATGATGTTTAATAAGAAAAATCCAGGTAAGTTCAGGGTTAGCCTGTTGAATATGTGTAAGAGCACTGGGTTGACAATAGAAGCAGAGGATGAAACCTTAGCCCTGGAGAGAATTATATATATGATCTTGTGTGCATATAAAAAAACAAAATTGATTTATAACTAAGCTAGTAAGGGAGAGGTAGAGACTTTTCAGAATAGGAAATTAAAAAAAACAAAACAAAACAAAAAAGGGTTATGTTTCCCTGAGGTGAGTCTTTTTGTGGTAGATGATAACAAAGCAATAAAGGATCGGCAATAGTTGCACACCCAGCGGACTATTTAAATATTACTGTGACTGAGAACAAAAGACTTCAACATTTCCCTAGCCCTCTTATTTAAATCTATATGGGAATACAGATTTAGAGCTAAATGGAGCACAATCACACAGGGAGCCTTTGGAGGCTACAAGGGCTATGAATATTGATGGGAATTCACTTCTGTGTTGTGTTCTGAGCAAATGACAACAGAGTGGTAAACAACTATTTCCTTGGAGATGCAAACACGTTCCATAGGCTGCGAACTGAGACTCTTTCCCACTCAGATCTTATTCAAAGCAAACAGTGTGTTCAGAAGGGCACACATACCCTAACAATTAGACTGGATATGGCAAACTAGAAAGAAAGAAGCAGAATTAGTTCCAAGTCATTATAACTATAAACCAGACTTTTTTCTCCATCATCAAGTAGGCTAAGGATGGCAATAGTTCCGTTTCACACTTTTAGAAGTAAATGAATTTATTCTAGGAAAGTCACTTTTGAGTATTCAGCAAGATTTTGTGGGATCTAAATTCTACAAGTATTCCCTTTCAGAGAGATACAATATTTTCTGGAAGATGGTTGCTAATATCATTTATGGTAATGTTGAAAAGATTTGTTGCCTAATAGGAAACTTTCTCTCTGCTGTCTGCAGAGGTTTATAAGCGACCTTATAAGATATAAACTTCATGGGACCCTAAGGGGAAAGTCAAAAATCAGGAAAGTTAGTACAAAACCTAAAAAGAATATTCTGAAGAGAAAAACAGAATCTTTTCCTTTGGGAGAGAAAAGCAGCAAAGTGTGCTGCATGGAAATTTGGAGAAAAATGGATTCAGCCTGATGAGCTGATCTTTAGAAGTAATGGAGTTGATCTCATCAAATCTAATACCATGTCTATAAATAGTATCTTAAAGCACGAACTTAACAACAGATATTAGAGTGTGGACAATTTCAGGTTATTCACAAAAAAAGACTAAAGGAGTAAATGTGTGTATTGCTTCATTTTCATGGTGGATGAACATTCTCAAAATGTGTTTTGGAATAGTTGTGAATTCTCTGAGGACAGGAGCCCCATGTTACTCTTCTTTGTGTTTTTAGGACCTAGGTTGAGCTCTAAATGCAGAGGCAAATCATGAGTCTGCCTGTGTGGCAAGCACTGAGTTTGGGTGTGCAGCCACCACTGGAAACTCATGGGGATGGGAAAGAAAAGTGCGTCTTCCCGCTACCCTCTCAGGGAGATCATTGCATTCTGTTAGGAGAGGACTCTTCCATAGGTCCATGGGATTGGCTGTGAGACCTCCATGACTCTGTTCAAGTTGATGATATGTAGACGACTGACAAATTGCATTCGTAGGTGCATATTTTTTTTTAACTGTAAGACTTCATTGTTCCCTAGGGGAAGGTCCTAGTTGGCCAAAGAGCAGGGCAGGGCGACAGAGGAACAAAGAGCAAGATAGAGGTAGAGTTTGAGCTCGACCACCAGTAGCCCTCATTTCTCCTTCTGACACAGACCTTTAATTTTTTCTCTAAATAAATATTTTAAACTATTTACACAATATGTGTAAAAAGAGGAAACAAATTGTTAGCCACCTGGCAACCCCCGAGTGATCCAGTCCAGCTGGGTTAACACGTCACCGTCACAGGTGCGGAATGGACACCCAAGGCTACTTCTTTCTTGTCCTATTACAGGGTATGGCTGCTCCCAGGAAATGTGATAAACTAATCTCTTTTCTCTATCCACACATTTGAGAATTAAGTACTAGATTTTGTTGGCAACTGTTAATTTCATCAAAATTTCCTGAATCCCTCTCACAAATGGTCTGACCAGCTGCCTGATGTTTGCCCAGTCCTCCCCTTCCAGCAGCTCTACTGCAGAATCCCTGTCCAATGTGCACAGCACCCCCATTCTCTGCACCATGCCAAGTTGCAGCCAAGTCCTGATGAACTGAGGATAAGTTGATTCTTTTTATCTTGATACACTGGCAGCCAGCTAACCCAAACATGACCCTGACTTTTCCAAGCTGGTAATGGAGATAGACGTCCCTGAGATCATCTATTTTCTCTTTAGTTTTACCCACCACTCTTTCCCCTGGCTTCTCAAAATTTCGAGTGTGCTCTTTGAAAAACCTCTGTTCTTCATTAGACTTCTGCTCATTCCCGATTAGCTAACTGATCCTTCCTGACAATTAACTGAACATGGGCTCTGCCTTGAGGAAATCCCCTTCTTTGCAGCCTTCACTGGAGGAAGGAAAGTTTTCATTCTCCCGAACCCCATTTGCACTCTGATGTGCAGCGTTGGTGCCTGGTCACGGGTTGCTGGTTGCCCCTGAGCATTCATTCTCTTCATCTTCCATGGTAAGAGAGTGCCCAATTTTAGGCTCAATCATAGTCATATTGAGTAAGAATATTCCTCAGAATTCCTTATAGTTGGGTAGCATAAGACTAAGCACCTAATGGAATATCAGCAGAACCAGCATGTACACCCTTCCAAAGTGCCTTTAAAGGAAGGAGACCAGCCTGTGTGCCCTTCTCTTTTTCCTGTTGGCTGGAACGCAGGTGTTCGTGGAGCAGGAACAGCTGTGGACTGGGGAATGGAGGTCACAGATGGCACAGGAACAGAAAGGAAGATGTCTCAATTTTGATATGTTGAGTGTTATGACTCCTCTGGACTGCTTGTTCTTGAACCCTATTTAAGAGAGAAATAAACATCTACCTTGTTAGTGAAGTTTCTGCCATTTACCATCAAACCTAACCGTAACTGTCACAGTCAGTGCCACTTCTGGCAGTGAACCTGTGAGACTCACACCCTATGCCAGAACCACTTTCCACCCTCCGTCCCTACGGCTTTGTCTCCGGGCCTCGTTCACGCCTTCTAATCCTTTGAAGACCTCACCAGCTACAGTCAAGAGTTTTGTCTACTCCGTGTTCTGGCACACTGGCTTCAGTTGCCACTGAAGACAGAGGTAACTGTCTCTTCTCTTCTGTTACCACAGAAGACAGAGAGGATGAAGGACCCAGGGAAACCAGCAACCTCTGGCCACAGACCAAATATCCATGTGGAAAATCATTTATCACACTGGCTTCTTAATTTCTCATCCTTCCCATTCCTTCAACTTTCCCCATTTGTATCAGTCAGGATAGGGTAAGTCATGTGACTGAAAGAAACAATTCTCAAATACACATAGCTCACGGGAACAGAGATTTACATTTTGATCATGTTACACGGGCATTCACGTATGTGCCTTCTTCACTCCCCATGCCGACTTACCTGTGATGGGAGAGGTGAGAAAGGCAGGTGAACTGTGCTCTGGCTCTTTTAACGTTTGTGCTCACTCAGAAATGGCACATATTCCTTATACTCATATCTTATTGGATAAAGTCATTCCATGGTTAAACAGAATCTCTTCAATGTCAATAGAATGGGTGGTGGGCAACTTTAGTGAAGTCTGGTATATCACACTAATGCCTATCTTCATGCACATGGCATGGGTAGTCCAGAAATATTCGTATGCTGATCAATTAAAATATGAAATCATTTTAATTGTAAAACTTATTTTTATTTTTGGGGAAATACAGCTTATCTAATGTAATCTTTCATACAATTCTGGAACAATTTCTATAGAATCCTGACAAGTGTTTGCTAACCTTTCTTTAAAAACAGCTTTGCAAGGACCTTGCTACCACACAACATTGTCCATTAATATTTATTTTTTTTCATAATACAGTTTTTTTCAATGGCCCTTTGGAAGGATGAAGATAAACACATGAGGTCAAGTCCAGTCTCGAAACAGAAAGTCCCTATAAATTTTAAATACCTCTTCATGTTAGCTCTTTTTGGTGCCAGACTGCAATTTTTCGCCCCATAAGCTCTTTCTTTTGGTTTTTAACAGAGTCAAGAGATGAATAAGATCAAACTAGCAAAGGAAGCTTGTTTGACAAATTGAAGACTTCCTACCTTCTCCCCTAAAAGAGATAATTTTTACTCAGTTTCAGCCACCTGTGTATTTTAGGACATTATGCACTTATCCTGCCAAACGTTAATTTACCCTCAGTTGTAGGAATGAGTTGCAATTAAAATAAAATAAAATAACACTAAGAGGCTAACCACAACATATGCACACGTTATATCTGAAGTAACCGTCTCCAGAATGTGACTGCAACATTAGACTGACACAGTTTAAGAATGACCTCTCCACTCTCAAAGTCTTTTTGTACCATTATGTTTTGCAGCTGAAAAATTGATAGAAAAGAAACAAAGTACTGAAAACAGGAAACTCAGGAAGGGAGGAGGACCCACTGCATCCTGGGGTGCCCCTTGACTTCTGAGCTTCATAAGAGCATGACCAGCAACATGGGATTACGTTTATGACATGAAAAATTCTGTCACAAGAGGGCTGGTCTTGATGGGAAAAGGGATTGACATTTTTTACGCACATGATTTCTATCTTGGAATAGCTCTAATCATTGGTAAAGCTTTTTAAAAAAAGAATAGAATCAGAAGTCAGTACCTCATGCATCGGTAGTATGGGTGCCTTTGACAGTTCCCTCTTGGTAAGACCAATAATGAATCCTGTTTGTTTATTGCCACTGAACCACTGAAGCACCATAATCTCTATTATGTCTGTTGCCTTATCTGGGTTTTTCTTCTATCTGCAAAGATATCTTGTACTATTATCAGCTTTTTTGCCACAATTCGAGTTCCTGAATTACGTTAGAGAATAGAATTTTCTAAGCGCTCACAGGCCTTACACTCAATGCTTTCCTCTAGAATTATGCTGGGAATCCATTACTAAAGCACCAGTTAGTAGTTTCTGGACTCTGTCTTTTTAAGTTAAAAATTGAAATATGTCTTTATTCTATATTTTTGTCATATTTGTCATGATTCTTCAGTAATTACCAACAGTTGATTCTACGATCATACTTGCAGGTTTTATCTGCTGGGGTGAAAATAGTAAGAACCCAGAATCTTGGATTTATTTTAAACAATTCAATGCTCTTTTCTTATTCTGATTTTTGTTTGTTCACCAAATATTTATTTAAGCCCTAGTATTTGGGTCTTCATTTGGGAATGGAGTTATAAGAATTAATTAGATATAGATTTTGCTTTCTAGGACCCCAAGTCCAATAATGATAATGATAATAAAGTAATTGAGTATTCTGTGTATTTGATGATGACTGTATATCAAGTGTTTGCCTACCAGATGCTCATCTTTCCCCTCACAGTTTTGTGGAGTTAACAGCATTTGTTTTACAGAAAAATCAGCTAGTAAATACAGTTTCGGCTAGAGCCAGACTTGAACCCACCACCCCTGGGATATGGGGCCTGCACCCTACTCCTTGAGCCACAGGCACCACCCAACAGCTAGTAGATAGGTCCAACAAGTTATTAAAGACCTCACCACCCTTAAGTAGAAGTATCAGTATTCAGACCTAAAGCTTCTCTTCATCCCGGTTTACTATGTCAACTCATAAGTTGTACTTGAACTTACCATCCTCATTAACCCACTTGGCTATGCCAGTTTTAGTTTTAAGAATATTCTTTTTAATAGAGCAGCCAGAAGCATGATAGGGGTTAGAGGCAATGCTTATTCTCTGTCCCCCACCGACAGATCTGAATTCTCCCAGTGGATATATATTACCGCACACTACTGATGGAAATATCATATTACTTTCCCTTCTCCCAATACTGGGACCAGGTTCTTTTCCTCCTTTCTCCAGCTTTTAACATCCCTGTAAATATCCTTTATGTTGTTATTTGTCTTGAGACTCATTAACAGCTATCCTTTCTATATATTCCAACATCTCTATCAAGCGCATGTGGAATTCTCCACACTTCTGTGTGTGTTTGACCTGTTCAGACATCCTTTACTCCAGCCACCAGAAATATCCCCGAGGAGCCCTATTTTAGATGCCTTGTTCCCCTACAGTTTATACTTATAAGGATGATACATACATATTATACTTTCTCTCTCATTGAAATATCTTGCCTTTGAGTATATTTGATATAGCAGTGTCTCTTGTCCCTTGATTGTCTGGAAATGTATGTGAGACCAGTGCTAGAATTCCCTCCCTTGGCTAATGAGTCAAGATAGTTTTCTGCTAAGCTTCTTGCACTTTCATGTCATTAATAATTTTTTGCTTTTGGTAATAATTAAGTCTATAGCAGCTATAAACTTTGTTACTTCCATTGCCTTTACAGATGTAGAGCCAGCAAAATCACTTAATAGCAGTTGCTTTGCTTTGATAAGTATTAGATTTCTAGATAAATGTAAGTAGATGAAATTCTCCAACTCTTAGTAGGTTTCTTTGCTAGTATAAAACAGTGTGAAGGAATGAGTGGCATTAGATGACAGACCAGAACCCTCCAATGATTGTTTCTCTACAGGAACAACAAATTAAACAACTATCTACACCAGAAAGCATCGCAGAAGAACCAGAAAATCAAGCGAGCAATCACAGTACCTAGTTGTAATAGTGTATCACGGAGAGAGGCACCCATGAGGGCATGAAGACAGTCTTGCGTTGCCTACACAACTCCTCTGCTTCCTGGCAGGGCTACACCAACCCTGAGTGGAGAGAGAAACTATGTGCCCAGGGGAGGGAGAGTGAAGTGATTGTGGGACTTTGCATTAGAAGTTAGAGCCAACCTGTCACATAGGAACATAGTACAGGGCAGAATTCTGCCAATGCCTACAAGGGACCATTTAGACCAGCCCCACCACAGAGAACTCCTCCAGCTCTGTGGTGGAAGCCTGAGTTCCAGCTAACTCTATCACTGACTGATAAATGCAGCTGGGCGCCCAGAATAACACTGAAAGGCAGGCCACAAAGTCTGCACTACCTGGGCAAGTCCTACGGCTATACAGACTTTAGCCAGCGGAATGGGGGTGCCTATGACGGAGAAGACACCAGCATTGGCAGGCAAGTGAGTGCCTGTGTCACCCTTCCACTGACTCCACTCAGTGCAGCGCAAGGGGAATCTTCTTCCGCTTGGGGAAGGAAAGAGAGGAATTAACGAACATTGTCTTGTAGCTTGGGTACCAGCTCAGCTGGTAAGTGAAAAATAAAGTATCAAGGAGACTCCTGAAGTGCCAGTTCTAGGTCTTACATCTTGGACAACATTTTGAGACCCACTGTAGGTAGGAAGGGAATCTGCTGTCCTGAAGGAAAAGACCCCGTCCAGGCAATACTCACCCCCTGCTGATTAGGGAGCACTGGTACTTTTGGACAAATACCAGAGGCAGCCAGGAGGCAGCTGCAACAAGCTTGGGTGACACTAGACCAGCTTCAGGTATAACATGGTAAAAGTACCAACTTGAGGTGTCAATGAAAAAAATTCCCCATGTCATTTTCCTCCCACTCCAGCAGCCCAGCATGGAGAGTGATGAAAGGAAGTGAGAGTCTTTGCCTGGTAATCTAGGGAAGGCTCTCCTTATCTTATCCAAGCCAACTGAGGCAGGACTACCAGAGCTCTGTAAGAGTGATAGCCTCCCAAGGCGTGGGGCGTCCCCAGTGCTGAAATGGCTGCAGAGAGCAAAGACTTCAATCACAATAGTGGACGTTCTAACTAGAGCAATGAGACAAAAGAAAGGAATGAGAGTATTTAAGTTGAAAAGGAAGAAATGATGTGATAATTGTTTGCAGATGATACGATCTTATATGTAGAGAAACCTACTGATTGAACAAAAAAACTATGAGAACTTGAAAACAAATTCCATAAGTTATAGGATATAGAATCAATACACAAAAACTGCCTCTTGTAGGGTGGGATGGGACAGAGCACAAGTTTTATGCCAGAGCCCCATGACCTAGGGAGCTAAACTCAGGCTCACCTCCCCCAGTCATGTTTGTTGAGCACAGCAACAAGGTTCTGAGCATGACAAGCACAAGTAGCCTTGGAAGCCATGAATTTAAGGTAATAAAAGATGATGGACTTTCCTTAGGGATATATTGTTATTAAAGATACACGTTGACACACATTAATGAAACTTCAAAATTTGCAATATTCTGATGGAGTCAGGTTCCCAATGTCTTGGCTCATTATTGCATTCAATGAAATATGAGTGTGATATTTACAATGATTGAACAGCAATATAAATCTTTGCTGCAGTCTTTGATGAAAAGGCCAAAAGGAATTGCATTCATACCATAACTTAAATTTTTCCTGTAGGTCTTTCTCTTTCAGTATCTGATACCCATGGGTGGGCCAGAGTGGAGGAACTGGTTCTTTCTGTTCCATATTTTTAAGGCACCCAGTCTTTATAGGAATTGGCTTTTCTTATAAGTAGAATGAAGATGAGAAGTGTTGCATTACAATGTGATGTAAAAAAATCCCATTTGCAGACATCATTGAAGTCCATATAGTTGGTGAGTTAAACTGGCATATACGTGTATACATATGTGTGTATGTATATATCTGTACATATATATATTTTTATGTTTAATCCAATACTAGCTCAGTTAGTAGTCCTTCTTATGTTACAGATTACTTTTCTCTCAAAAGTCTTATGAGATACACCAAAAACTAAAGTGCAAATGAAACAAGCTGCTATATTTCCTTTTGACGCCTAACCCTAAAAGCTCAGATACAATCTATGCACTTTGGGATAGAGAACAGATAATTAATGGTTGACTATGATTCTGAAGCTGAGTGTGTTCAGTCTGGGTAATTACACCAAATCTTGCAGAAACACTGCATTTATCAGTTGTTAAATGCTATCGTTCCACTAGACTTTTTACCTTTGTTTTTCCACTTCAGATGAGGCATGACACCTTAATTGAATATATCCTCGAGTTGGTGACAAATTTTAAAATATACAGAAGTACTTTCCCCCTACTGAGTCCTCAAGAGCAGTTCTAAAAGTAGCTGAGACCAATCTCACAATTCTACAGATAATGATGTACTTTACCTGATCTTTCTAACTTCCCTTCTGTAGAGACACCAAATACCTCTATATTTATAATTTCTTATTTAAGGCTTTTAAAAAGACTTTTCCAATCAACTTTTAATTTTTTTTTTTTTTTTTTGAGACAGAGTCTCAAGCTGTGGCCCTGGGTAGAGAGCTGTGGCATCACAGCTCACAGCAACCTCAAACTCTTGGGCTTAAGCAATTCTCTTGCCTTGACTTCCCAAGTAGCTGGGATTACAGGTGGCAGCCACCATGCCCAGCTATTTTTGTTGTTGTTGTTGTTGTTGCAGTTGTCATTATTGTTTTTTTAGCTGGCCCGGGTAGGATTCGAACCCTCCAGCCTTGGTGTATGTGGCTGGCTCCCTACCCACTGAGCTATGGGTACCGCCTCAACTTCTAATTTTTTATTGGTATTCATTCATTGCTCTGTTTGAGTGAGACCTTTTCTGAGAACAAGGTTGAGAAGCAGAATATCCTATAATTAGAATATGGAGATTCATTTTCCCCCCAACCCAGGAGGAGATGAAAATATTGCAACTCATCAAATTTGGTATGTTTCTTTATAAACGTCATCCAGCTTGCTTGCGGTCTATCAAGAACTAACACCTGATCCTCACCAAGTAGTGTGCTTTCACTGGTTTGAGGAGTTTGGGGACTCAGAGCTCAATCTGATGTTGGGTATTTAACAGGAATTGGGGAGCGAACACCATTATAGCTATATTATATAATGATGATTTTATGCCCATCACTTAAGCCTCAATATTGTTAAACAGTCACAGAAACTTTGCAAAAACATGATGCAACACTTAGATCAGGCTCATCTCTTACAGAAAGAAAGAAAACAAAGTGTGTGTGTGTGTGTGTGTATGTGTGTAATTTCAATGTCCTCCAAGGGTTTTTGATGAACAGACATATATTCTTTTCTCTTTGTATTTGACTGTCCACATGTATATAGAAGAAATGAAGAATCACTAAGGAGATAAAGTACAAATTCCCTTCCAATTATTCTCTTTCTTTATTTAATCCTTCCTAAACACTTGATCTTTTAAGAATTTGGGGGTGAAGACCTAATCTTTCTTCAAGGCTCTTTATTCAAAAGATTGAGAGCGAGAGTGGACCATGACACAAAAACAATGTCTTTGTTATTGTATCCATTGCAGTGTTCACACTAAAATATATATATATTGAAGAATCCGCTTGTGGAAGGAAGAACAAAAAGCTGAAGATATTAAAGATCAATTCCATATGTAACACTGGTTTGGAAACAACTTACTGTTTCAGATTTTACACATATATAACTTTCCATGAAGCTAAGACAGCTAACTGGCGTGGATTAATAGTCAGGGACAGATCTGACTCATAATCTCATAAATTCTACTCAGTTGTTTGGATTGTGCAACTTTCCCAAGGGACAGTTAAAAGGAGGACAAATGGTCAAGAACCAGACCTTGGAGACGTCTCCTTTTTAAAAATGAGATTAAAAAAACTGAGAAATCTGAAAAGAGCAATCAATACAAAAAGCATAGGTGTTGAAAGGGAAATGAAAATTAAGATAATGTAGCACTCCCAAAGCCGAAGAAGCCAAGCAGCTCTGGCGCGACTCCCCTTAGATGAGTCTGAATTACTGGGGATGGCACGAGGTGTTCAATGAAGACGATTTACCCACATCTCTGAGAGTCACCTGGGCTTCCCTACGGGTCTCTCATACTGACTTTCCTTTGAAATTGCTAATTGTAACCTACGTTTTTAGTATGAGCCCCATCTTCAAAGTGCTGGCATCATTTAGGGTTGAAATAAAGGATTACATGTTGTGGTTTGTTCCCGGGAAGCCGCAAGTTGAAATTTGCTCCCCACGCTGCACAGTAGGAGGTGGGGCCTTGGAGACGACCAGCCTGGTGGGAGCTGTTTGGGTCCCTGGTGGCTCCACCCTGGGAGGTGGGGAGGTGGCTTGGTGCTGTTCTCGCTCTGGCAAAACTAGATTAGTTCTTTGTGGTTTGGATTCTCTCTCCTGAGAGTGAGTTGTTATAACCAGGATCCATCTTTGCACGTGTCTACTGACCCTGTGACCTGCCGCACTGCGATGCAGCCTGAGAGCCCCGAGGGCATGTGGCTCCAGGCTTCCTGAACTTCCCAGCTTGCAGGGCTGTGAGTTAAATAAACCATGGTTATTCCCATAGTTGCAGAACGCTGAGCTAAATAAACCTCTTTTCTTGATAAATTGCACAGTCTCAGGTATTCTGTTATAGCCACACAACACCAACAAAGCAATACTGAATGACTTTCAGATGGTTGCACAAGGCTAAACAATCAGCATTGAAAGAATTATGTCTGTTATTAAATATGACATACAGATCTTTCACTGTTCATCTGCAATCCTCTTTCGAGTTGTCATTTTCTTAATTGATATGCTAGATTTTCCAATCTGATTTATTGTTTCGTGGTCTTCTACACCGGTTATGTCAGTGTTGTGTGCATGTTTTCACCCCAGATATTTTTTCTTTTCTTTTTTTTTTTTTTTTTATTGAATGGTAACTGTGTACATTGATGCACTTTGAGGGTACAGTGTGGTGTTTTCACACACAATCCATG
>NW_003852427.1:17481094-17489142 GCF_000181295.1 Otolemur garnettii | reverse complement strand
CCAGTTTCAGTCTTCTACAGGTTGCCAGCCAGTTCACCCAGCACCATTTGTTAAATAGGGAATCTTTTCCCCACTCAATGTTTTTAATTGGCTTCTCAAAGATCAGATAACGGTAAGTAGCTGGATTCATCCCTTGGTTCTCTATTCTGTTCCATACATCTACCTCTCTGTTTTTGTGCCAGTACCATGCCGTTTTGATCACTATGGATTTCACCCCAGATTTTTTGATTTTGGGGAGTAGATTGGATATTGCCCCAATTGCCCTTATTTCGTGGGAAACAGGGCTTAGTACATTGCCAAAATCCCCAGATAAATGGCTTCATAAACTGGCATAAAGTGTCCAGAACGACATTATGAAGTCATCACAATTTCTTATATTTTAAGTGCTTATTTATACTATAAGGGACAAGATATTTTATTAGAATAATGGTTAGATAAGAGCAGAATGTGAATGTTTTAAAATAATAACTAAGACAATGACACGAAGGCTATGTTAACCAGTTTGATGGAAGTGTTTTGGATTGTGTGTGAAAACCCCACACTGTACCCCAGAAGTGCATTAATGTACATAGTTACCATTCAATAAAAAAAAGAAAGTATGGAATATATGAAAAAAAAAAGAATAATGGTTAGATATCAACTATAGCATTACTGTGTGAATTTAGATCAGTTACTTCACCTTTCAACCCCTCCTTTCCCTCATATGTTAAATAATAATGGTACCTTTTTAATAGGGTTGTTTTAAAGTTCAAGTATATTTGTACACATACACCCTTAGAGCAGTGTCTCCAAGTTGGAATCAGCGAGTGATGTTATCATTACCATCGTTCCTTGGTATGTAGAAGACAAGCTTTAGGCCTCTTGTTGAGAAATGGGTACTGTTGGATACAATTAACTTGTATCCAATATATACAATTGTGTATATTGTATATGTACTATTAACCTGTATACAAACTATGCAATTAACTTTAATAAAATTAAACGTAAGCTATGTTTCTATGTTTACGGCCTTAAGCATATCTCGTTTTATTCTAGCTTCACTATGTATTACCTAAGTACACTTGGGAAAATAATTTAAACTGAATCTCTGTTTCTTCTTTTGTAAAGAAAGGTGTAAAATGATTTCTGCCTCATGGAGTTTCTGTGACAATCAAACCAATGCTGGTATGAGAGAGCTGTGTACACGATGATGAAGTGCCGTGTAGATGCAAGACAGTATCCTCTTGTCTGACCTCATGAGATGCTAGATCCTGTGGCATCCTATCCCGCACAATTACGGCTTAAAATGGACCGTGGAAGCCAGTTGCGATGTCATCACCCGTTTCTCATGTTTACACACACCCGGTTTCCCTGTGGAAGCAGGTCACGATGTCATCATCTGTTTCCCATGTTTACACACACCCGGTTTCCCTCTTTTCTTCTCCTTCCCCATTTCTTCCCTCTTCACTCCTCCCCTCCTCACTCTTCCCCTCCGTTCCCTCCTCACTCCTTCCCTCCCTTCCCTCCTTACCCCTCCCCTCCCTTCCCTCCTTTCTCCTTTACTCCTTCTCTCCCTTCCCCGCTTCCTCACTCCTCCCCTCCCTTCCCTCCTCACTCCTTCCCCATTTCTTCCCTCTTCACTCCTCCCCTCCTCACTCTTCCCCTCTGTTCCCTCCTCACTCCTTCCCTCCCTTCCCTCCTCACTCCTCCCCTCCCTTCCCTCCTCACTCCTTCCCCATTTCTTCCCTCCTCACTCCTCCCCTCCCTCCTCTCCTTTCCTTCCCTTCTCTCCTCACTCCTCCCCTCCCTTCCCTCCTTTTCCTCCTCACCCCTCCACTCCCTTCCCTCATCACCCCTTCCCTCCCTTCTCTCCTCACTCCTCCCCTCCCTTCCCTCCTCACTCCTCCCCTTTCTTCCCTCCTCACTCCTCCCTCCTTCCCCTCACTTCCCTCCTCACTTCTCCCCTCCCTTCCCTCGTTGCCCCTCCCCTCCCTTCCCTTCCTTTCTTCCCATTATTTTTGGAGCTGCTCCGTGCCACGTCCAGTGCTACATATTGCAAATAATCAAATAAATTTTTTTCCCTCAAGGGATCTCTTTGTTTAATATGGGAAACACACTCACAAAAAGTAAATTATAAATTCGGCAATAAATATATGAAGTAGACAGGGAGATTGAGCTGAGCTATTACCGTATTGGATTCTTTAGGACTGTGTCTTCATCTGTTTTTCTTCTCTTTTTATTAGAAAATGTTAAAACCCAAGAAACAAGAGTCGAGTCTCAAACATGGAATCGTAAGCATGTTGGCATCGCATTGACTACACACGTACAGTGCTGAATGTTTAATAAAATATGGAAATATAATAATTATCAGATCAACTGAGATAATTACACTTGGGCAGCTTAGATGGAGAAGGACTGCAAAAGGAATTCTGGAAAATGTTTCAAATGAGCCTTTAATCTCTTCTCTTTTTGCATCCTCTTCTTACAGTTATTATTTTGGGGTTATTTGTGGTAATTGGGTCATCTTATAACCTTTTCCCCCTTTTTTAGCTGTGTCATCACTGAAGACCTTTCTGTGTGTCTAAGTCTTCTCATCCACCCGTCTGTCTAACCGCTCCATTCACCTCCTGCTGAGTCTCTTTCCAGTCAACTTCCAGCTCAGCTTTGCTCCCACCCACTTCTTGCTTTTATGCTCCAATGAACAGTGAGCTCAACATGGCATCAAACTGATCTCTCTTTACGTGAAGGATCACAACACTTTTTCTGCAAAATAAGGGAAGTTTCTTGGTTGATTTCTGCTTCCTTGTCTTTCTGTCTGTTAGTTAAATGCCATTTTTAAAAGAATTCAAATTGCTTAATGCCGATGGTGTCTTATTGAGTGACTTTCCTTTTGTAAAACGTGAAGAGTTGTTTCTGGTTCTTCTCAGACTGGATGTTGTATCATATTGTATTATTCACACAAGCTTATTGTAAATGAGGTTTGCAAGATGAATCTCTAAAATAAATACTACCATAAACAGCAAAAATATTTGTAGGAAAAAGTTGTCAGAACTATACTCAAAATTTTAAAAGCATACCTTTCTTTATAATGTCCTGACTTTAACAGAATCAGTTTATTGATAAGGAGGTCTGACTGTATTGACTGAATTCTATGGAGAGGAAGAAAAAAAAAGAATCAGATAATCAAAGAAGGCTATTTTAGCCGTGAAGATATGTAGAATGTAGGAATAGCCGAAGTGTAATTGAGTCCTCGGTGTCACCCGCTATTTATGTGCTTTCTATGTACCTAGCCTCTGAGGTAGGTATCTTCATCATCCACATCTTACAAGTGACAAAACTGACTGTAGATTACGATCAAATGACCAAAATGAGCTACTGAGTCAGAGGATGCTTCAGGGTTTGAGCTCAGGCACTCACATTTCCAGAGCCCACTCATTTAACTCATGTCCTCTTGGTAGCAATATTAAGGCCTCCCTCTATGGTAAGTATATTTACATAGAACCTAATACATGAGCTCAGTCAGAAGCAACTAATATCTCATGTCTGAAAGATGTATTTTCATAAGAATACTTGAAAACGACAGACTAACGTCCAACAGCCCTGGCTCGTTTGAGTGTAACCTGGTTCTCTGAGCCTCTATAACATCTTCGAGCCTCAGTTTTCACGGGTGTATAATGAAGGAAATAACAGACTGTCTTATTAATCATGTGAATTTCACAAGGGGAGAACGCAGTGGGCACACAGTGAGTATCCAGTAAACAGTAGCTGTTAATTTTAGTGTTTGTCATAGTAAACTGGTCCATTTTTAATGGCAGTCTTTTGAAAATTCATGTTTCTATTTTAAAATTCCAATGTCCTTTAGTTGTTCACAAGGAAGATACTGAGTAGAAGAAGACTGTGAGCCTTCCGGAACAGTTCTTCCTGGGAACATCTGTTTCCAAGTTTGCAGGTGTGGAGGTTTATGTAGAGGTTCTTGTTTCACCTCCTTTTGTCAAGTCATGTGTTGCTTGTGGCATTTTCTCATAGAACATTTTAACTATGTCTCCTTTTTCCTTTTTTTTTTTTTTTATAACTGACACTTCTGTCTTTCTTTATGGACATTCTGGTTACAAGATGAAATATTTTGTTCCATGAATCTAATGAGATGAGTAGAAAAATCAAAAAATTACATTGAATTGTAAACACAAGGAATTTGTTAACCTAATTTACCTTTGTACCTTAGCAAAACTAACAATTATGGCATGCAAGTGACCTTCCAGGTTAGTGGAAAAAGGTAGAAAATCAGAGTTAAAGCTTTACCCCAGACTCAGAAAATTCACTATAAATTCAGTCCAATGAGAGTGTTAGGTGATCCTAGACTATGATTGTAGCTGCAGCATAACACGTTTCTTCACACATAACATTCTGTTTTCAAGCAGAGATCTATGTGTTCTACTTGCAAAACTTTTATTTGGAAAGTAATGTAAAGCAAAACAAACCTCATTTTGCCAGTATTTCCTCTTATCAAAAAAAGAGAACACTTAGTACTTGTAGAGGAAATAAAACCCAAGTGTTTATAATTAATTCATGGACAATTCCTGAAAAAGTTGTTTGTGGAACGAACAACCTGATGGTCAAGAATCCTTCTTACTTTTTAGAAGTTTTCTTCTTACAGGAAGTTATACTTCTCTAAGGACAAACAAATCCAATTCCCCAAAGATTAAAGCCAGTTCAAAAAGGTCAGATGAGTTCTAATCTTGGCAAAATCATATTTTCCAGATGCAGTTGTACAAATGCTTTTGTTTTTGAGTCAGTCTCACTCTGTTGCCCAAGCGAGAGTGCCATGGGAGCAGCCTAGCTCATAGCAACCTCAAACTCCTAGGTTCCAGCAATCCTCAGCCTCTTGAGTGCTGGGACTACAGGCATCTGTCACAATGCCTGTGCTTTTAGTATCTTCTGACTTTGTCCTCCCAGAGTGTTAGGATTGTAGGTCTGAGTCACCACTCCTGGCGTAGTTTTACAAATTAAAATGTTGCTTTTTGTTTTTTGGTAAATAGAAATCCTTTAGTCCATCAACATCTAATTAAGCAGATCTTAATACACAATTTAAATACCTAGCTTCAATTTTATAACATTATCTCTAAGGTAAAAAGTCCTGAGCATTGAATTATCTCAAAACACAACAAATACAGATTTATCTTGGATCTAAAAAATTGCTTGTTTGAATTTTCCTAATTCTCTCGTAGTACGAAGTTTTGATAATGAAGTTTTGAACTCATCCTAGAAAATGTGCTACATGTCTCATTGCTGAATATCACGGCAGTCACCTTCAAAGTACTCCCCTGGGTTGTCTGGTGACCGTAGTGAAAAAGATGGCACTTTTTCTAAGATGAGTTTGTAAACTTACTTGTCAGACCTTCAAATGACAACAGCTCTGAAGGCCATTCCCATAAAGGTTTCAAAATTGCTGTGAAGGGTGACTATGTAGGCACTGGCCCTGGGACGCAGCTTCCCAAGGGGAGTACTTCAAAAGTGACCATAATGATCTTCAACAATGAGGTATACAGCACTTTCTCTAGCATGAGTTCACAAACCTAACTGGACGCCTATGTGAGAATATCACTTCCATTTTGCCTTAATATTATGGTGATTGGTTTTTTACTTCTTTACTTAGTGGTTTTAAAATATTACTCATTGCGTTGCTCTCATAAATCAGGAATTGAAAGGTGAAGGACACAGTCCATGAACCAAAAAGGCCTCCCATATAGCTCAGAGAAATTAGTAGAGTATAATTTCTACAAAGAGGCTGAGTGAATGATGCCTTCAGAGCACAGTGGCCCTTGCCTATGCCTGACCTATTCGGAAAGCAGAGATCCAAAAAGTCTTTAAAGTAGAGATTTAATACTACATGGATTAAGATTTGCTAGCATCACTGAGCTTTTAGGGTCAGGAATTCTACCTTTATTTACTTCTACAGACATCTACCAGTGTTGGGTTCACAGTAGGCACTAAATAAACATTAATAAAATTATACCAGATCAATAACACAAATGTATATAAAGTTGCAAATATTGACAGATAGATATATTAGTTACATGTATCAATAAAGATATCCAGGATAAGAGCAACTTCAATGAAAAAAGGGAGAAATGGCTCCAATTGGGGAATTTATAAATAATTAAGAGTAAGCACTAGAAATGGCAAAGGGAGGAAGAATAAAGTGCTTTTGCCATTATGAAGGTGGCTGAAAGAGCAGGACTTCCCTAAAACATACATGAAATTCAGTATTTTGAGAGTTAGAAGTAGACAGAGAAAGTAAGTGATTGAAGATGTCGGAATGCTTAAGGGAAGAGTCAAGTCTTGATGTGCTTGCATTCCTAGTAATAATGATTTTAGGAGCTTAAAATCAATGTTCAATTATCAATTATTAATAGATTAGAAACATTAGGAATAGGAATATTAGGACTAGGGTGCAGGGTAGGGACAAAGGGAGACAGGGATAGGGGATTGATTTGGATGCAACTTCCTGGCTTTGAGCACAAAGTGTGAGACTGTCACTTAATATTCTGAAGCCTGGTGTGTTGAATATACTGAGTTCTCCCCCAGTTGCCACTCAGCTGCAGGCTGGAGGCTTTGAGGCTGTTTTCTGCCACAGTACTCCGGAGAGGGCTGTCTGGGAGTAACGAATGTGGAATCTTTAAACCTTGTTCAACACAGGAAGATTTGCTCCAGACCAGATAAGGATATGAAATATCTCTTTTCTTCTGTCACCTTACTTGGTCAGAGGAGTCTGTCTGTCTAGACACAAGGCTGTCAGAGTATTAAAACATCACATCTGTGATGTGTGACTGAGGGTCAGCTCGGGTTTTTTCCTTGAGTCAGCCCCTAATTGTCTACCTTGTTAAGACTCTGTGCTTGTATTAAGACCATAAATACCTTAAAACAATAAAAAGGAGCAAGTAAATCCATACAGTTAACATTATCAGTTGGAGAATTAGTGTAGTTTATAGAAATGCAAGCATAACAAGAACCATGATGGGATTGTTTGTCTTGCCTTCATGAGATTTATGTTCATAACACCGATGTATGAAATAGATACAGAGTTAGCCTGATACTCGCAGGAGCATACTGGAGGCCTCCCAAAGAAGAGTGTGCTGCCTCCTGAATCCCTGCTGCTCTTTAAACTACCTTTGTCTTTGTCTATTTACTCTCTGTAATTTTCATAATAATTTTCCATCGGTTCCTTGCCCCACCAGGCAACAAGGAGGGAGAGTCACAGTGTGTTGGGGCTGGTTTCCCGAGAAGAGATGCAAAACAGTGGTGAGAACCAGATGAAGACCTAGAAAGAAAGTAAATGGAAAGGAAAAAAAGGCTACAGTGAGGGAGAACTAGAAAGAAGGCCCAGTACTAGTGTAGACCAATGCTGATATGTTTGTGAATGAAGATGGTCATGGCAAAGTGCCAGAAAAGAAGTCCTCCCCTGCAGGGAATTCTTATAGGTGGGATCAACAGGACCTGGTGCTTGATTAGACATAATAATTTGGGGAGAATGGGTCTCATATAGCTCCCAGGTCTTTTCTTAAAGCAATTGCTTGGGGTTATTCACTGATACCGAGAGTAAGTGATATGTTAGGTTTGAAAAAAATGTTTTATATTTTATATTTGTTGAACTTGGAACAAGTGGCAGTTAAAGAATTTTTTAATTCACATTTGGTTATATTGATTGAAAGAGTTGAAAATAGAGTTAAAATTAGAAATCCAAGTTGGAGACAAAAACTGGGAGTCATGGAAATGTCTGTGGGTCATGGGACACCCTGGACAAAGTTGCGTTTGCCTAAGGTGAAAAGAAGCAAAAAAGAAAAATGGCCAGAGGAGGAGTCCTGTGTAATATGAGCCTCGAAGGGCAGTGGTTCTCAACCTTCTTAATACCGCTTAATGCCGCCAGCCACGTACACCTAAGGTGGCGGGTTCGAATCCCCAGCCCGGACCCGCCAAACAACAATGACGGCTGCAACTAAAAAATAGCCGGGCGTTGTGGCGGACGTCTGTGGTCCCAGCTACTTGGGAGGCAGAGGCAAGAGACTCGCTTG
>NW_003852427.1:17477241-17481074 GCF_000181295.1 Otolemur garnettii | reverse complement strand
CCCAGGAGTTGGAGGTTGCTGTGAGCTGTAATGCCACGGTACTCTACCCAGGGGGACAGCTTGAGGCTCTGTCTCAAAAAAAAAAAAAAAAATACTTCTTAATGCCGCAACCCTTGAATACAGTTCCTCAGGTTGCAGTGACCCCCACCCATAAAATGATTTTCCTTGCTACTTCATAACTGTAATTTTGCTACTCTCATGAATCATAATGTAAATATCAGATATGCAGGATGTATTTTCATTGTTCCAAAGGGGTCATGACCCACAGGTTGAGAACCGCTGCTCTAAGAGGCTACAAAAGACAATGAACCAATGAATTGAATTGTAAAGTAACAGCTGTAAGGACAGGATGAAAACTTGGAGGCTGCAGCGTGACTGAATCCTGGGCAATACTGTAGTGTCTGAGCAAAGAAAGAAGAATCAGGAATGACAATGACCACAGTAAGAAGGAAAAAATGAGGACTGGGCTATGCCAACTAGGACGTCACAGGTGTCTGTAGTAAGATCAATTTCAGTAGAAAAGAGAAGCAGAGGCTAAAAACTACATGGCACCTGAAGAAGTAAATAGAGAATGAAGAGTGCTGTTTGTATAATCTTGACAGTAAAGGAAAGGTTAGATACTTGATAAATAGTTCAATACAACATGGGTACAATGCTGATGGTAATTTTCTTCTTGCCCAAAATACATTAAAAACCCCCATTATCTTTGTTATTTTGGAGGGATGTGTTTACTGGAGGTGCCCAGTCTGTGAGACAACAGCTGGCTTTTCCAAACTACAAATCTTAGTTCACCGAAATGGTTGGGGGCAAACTCCGTCTTTGATGGCTACACTTGAAAATATTAAATATTAAATCTCAAAAAAAAAAAAGATCCATTATCTCATGGATGTGTACACTTTCATAATTATTCTCCAACTAAAAGCATGGCAAAAAACATTATAGTAAGTGTGTCGTAGGCTATTGTTTGTGGCACATTCATAAAAACTATAAAAAACCAAGCAAATGCAGACCAAACAAATAAAATTTTATATTCTAAAGCTAGTAATATAATACATAATATATAATGGAAAGTTAGAGAAATTATATAAATCTGTACCTCTTAGCCAAAAACGCTCACGCAATATATTTATTTCCAATTCATTTTGTGTCTTAGAATTCCTGACCCAGGACCTCAGTTATGCTAGTAAATCTTGATTCATGTGTTATTCATCTCTTCTCAGAAGGCTTTTGTGATTTCTGCTTCCCCAACAGGGCAGATTAGACAACTGCCACTGAGTTCTCTATGCAGCCTTCATTCAACCTCTGCAGAGATTATGATCTACTAATTTCTCTGCACTCTATTGAAGATCTTTCAGGTCCCTGTGCTGTGTCCTCCATCTTTAAATTCCTGATTTATAAGAGCAACTCAATAGGTAATTTTTAAAAATAAATGAATACAAAATTCTGGAGAGCACCACGGAACTCTCTGAGCTATTTAAATGCTATTATATCTCGATTTTAGTTTTTGATTATGCATTCACTTTTTCTATTTGACTTTCATTTTACTTTTAAAGATTCTAATTTAAAATATCCCTAAATGTAATTACAACTTTATTTTCTTTGAACTTTATCAGTTATTGCTTAGAAATAAGCACTATAGTATGCACAGGCAAGCAGAAAGAGGAATTAAGGCGGTTGTTCTTGATAAGTATATATTATAATAAAAGAACAGGTCAGATCTTCATAGTTATATTCTGGAGTCATTAAAGTTTTATTTAATAAGATTTGATGAGTGGCTACTATATGTTAGACACTGTGCTAGACGTTATAGATTTTTCAAAACTGACATAGGGTTCCCAAACTTAAGAAAGCTGTATTACAAATAAAGAACCAACGCTGCTTACTTTTATCCACAATAATAAAAAAATCAATTTATAGATTCTCCAGTTGTGCTTTGCAAACACATCCATTGTGACACACTTACTTTTAATTAAGGCCTTCTACCTAGATCAAAGGTGCTAATGTAGCTTCCTCGTGTGAAATGCAAGACTCGTGAAATCCTAACTCATGGCCTTCGTCCACCTCTTATAATTAAAAGAGGATTTTTTATTTGAGCACACAATTAAATTTGCTAATGGAAGTGTAAAAACAAATGCTGTAGACTTTAGTAATGATAAAATCATTAGTTATACGTGAAAGGTGACAAAGTATGACACTTTGTTACAAGAATAATTTTGAGCTAAAGGCACTTGAAAAATGGCAGATTCAACATGGACATTCTGCCCTGCCTGTATCTGGAGACAAGAAACACTCATCACCACAGACAGGAGAAAACTCTGTGTGAAAGACGTCTCACTGTTGCAGGAGGGAGCTCCCTGTCCTGTCTTATCAGAGAAGGGGAATTGAGGTGGAGAAAAAAATCTCCACACACAGATCTTATAAAAACAGCTCTTACTCTCTTTCTCCTCTCCTTTTATTTTAGTTACTTGGCCACTCTTTGCTTACTCTCCTCTATAAGCATTGAGGTTTTGTCACTTCCTTGGGGTCTTCTTTTTCCTTCTGGCTCCATGTACGGTTAAAAACCTGTATAGTTTCCTTCTGTCGAGCTATTTTAGTTAATTTAGTATTGGGGCCCTGTTGGACACCCTAAGAGCATAGGGTCTGCCTCCCCTACAGAGTCAAAACTTTAATCAAAGTAGAAACAAATCATTTGCGATTATAGACAAAAAATATATTTGTATGTTACATATGATTTTTAGATATATGTAGAGGTTTAAAGGCATAGCAAGTTTGGAGAAATAAATTGCAGTGGTATAAAGTCTTAAGTCTAGCCATTATATTTGTAGCTAAGCAGCATTTCTATTAAATATGTCTATTAAATATTTAATAATCTATTAAATATGTTCATTTGCATTTAGGGTAGAAAACAAGAAGGCTTAATTTAAGAAAAAAATTGATGCTATCACATGGTAGGTATGGCTACCAAACACTTTGAAATTTTGTGCCAGAATAGTTTTGTCCTTCATCATAGATGCATTGATGAACGTGTAAGGTGGGTCTTACAATTGCCAGATGTATCATTGCAAAAATGAACAGCTACTCAGGTAGGGATGTAATAGCAAAGTTTTATGTGTCTGTCTGAAGAACAGGAGGTAGAAGCTACAGAAAAGTAACATGCTAAATATTTCAAACAGCAATATATGAATTTGATAGTCCATGAAGAGCTATTTCTTTAAAAGTGAGATTTTGCTTAAGTAAATAAACATTCATTTTCAAAAAAGGCTTGTGTATAGACCCAAGTAGCTCGTCTTAGGAGGAAAAATACAGAGACTAAATTATGAGTTTTTGAAAAATGTCTAATATTAAAAAACATGAAAAGAACTATTTAAGTGATTGTAGTCCTGTTTTTACTGCTGTAAACACAATGTAACTTGGGGTACCTCTGTCTAAATGATGAAGTTAAAGTGACATTCAGTATTTCCTGTGGATTCATGTTAATTTTTCATTTTAATTTGCTACCATTCATAGCAGAATGATTTCCTCACCAGGTTTCCTTACTGAAAACAATTCTCAATTTTCCAGAGCTCCTACCAGACAGAAATAGAGAGGCAGAACTGATTTTCAATAAAAGAGGCAGATTACAGCCTTGCACAATGTCCATTATCTCTAAAAATCCATAGCTTCTGATTCTATGGGCTGTAATTCCTTCATTACTCTTAATGCTAATTGTTCACTATACAATATGTAGATATTTTCTACTCTACAGAGAGAAGAGACAGTTCGTGTAATATTTGCTTTCCTGATGACAGATCGGTTTCTAAAAACTGGTAGATAAGCAAAATGGTGAACAAAAA
>NW_003852427.1:17458263-17477073 GCF_000181295.1 Otolemur garnettii | reverse complement strand
TCAAACTAAGTTTAAACACACCTCTGGGAATGGATGATCCACTGCTTTTCTCAAAATATCAGGGCATCGTTGTAAAAAATCAGTGGAGAACATATCCTCAAATTCCAATAAATGCCCTGGTTATAAAAATGTGGAAACTCCTTCCACTCTAGATAAATAGCATCCCTTGTCTTGTGCTAAGATTGGAAGAGAGATTATCTGCCCAGGTCTCATTGTTTCCTGGATGTTGTTATATCTTTGATCCACTGCCCTTTGGGGAAAACAAACAAACAACACCTTTCATCAGACACTGCCATCACAGATTGCTATAGATCAAGTTCCTCAGATTTATTATGGGTCATTAATGTAAAGGCAGAAAGAGGCAAACTAGAGAAGTCACGGATGGGAGGCACTCTCCAGAGCCCTCCAAGTTAACTATCTTTGCAGAAAACAGTACATAAAGCCTACTGGCCTTTTCCATCACTGTTATTCCTTCAGCGCTGCCACCAGAGTGGCTGAACTGCTTCAGAACAGTGTAGAAAGAACAAACAGGGGGGGAGGAATGGACCACCCCAGCTGTCTTTTAGTAATCTTCATGACTAGGATCAGTGCCTTCATAAAAGGGGCCTGAGAGAGACCCCTCCCCCCTTTCCACATGTGAAGACAGGAGGAGAAGGTGTCATCTGTGAATTAGAAACTGAGCATTCACCGGACATGGCATCTTCTGGTGCCTTGATCTTGGGTTTCCCAGCCTCCAGAAGCATGAGAAATAAATGTGTGTTGTTTATGAGTCACACAGTTTACGGCACTCGGTTACAGCATCCTGAGGGGACGGAGACAGAAGAGTGGTCCCGCTATAACAAATATCTAAAATGTAGCAACTGGGTAATGGGTAGAGGTGGGAAGTGAATGATGGAAAATGCCTGTATGGCCAAGAAGGAAGCACAAAGGGTGCTTTTCCCCAAGAAATGGAAGGACGACCCCAAAGGTGTTGCAGTTCTTCTAGGTATTATAGCCCCTGCTATCACAGGCCTAGAATGCTAGGACCTGGGGGCAGAACAATTTCACAATCGGGGCTGCTACTGCCCAGTGGTAGCTCATATCAAGGACTGTGCTCCCCTCACTCCACTATCCTGCTCCTTGGCTGTCCCAGCTGTGGTCCTGCCAAACCCTGGGACAGTGCACAGGATGCACTAAAAAGCTAAGTGGACATAGTTTCCTCCATTTAGACAGCCACAGGGCCCGGGCAGAAAACTGCCACTGGGCAGGGCCACCACAGAGAGCCCCCATTAGGGCAATGGCCAACAGAGCCTCAGGGACAGGGCCCAATCCTAGACGAATGAAGCCACCTGCTTAGGCACGTGATTTCCTCTGGGGAGAGCCCAAAGGTGTGACTCCAACTCTTAGGAGCTGCAGCACCAGCTGTACCTAGGAAGTCATTGAAAGCAGGCACCCAGAGTCTTAGAGGCCCAGTTTTTGCCAGGAAAAAGTTTAGGAGCAGGATCCTAGCCCTACTGTGTCCAGAAGGCAGATCTCCTTCCCAGTGGATTGGAGAAGATTATTCCAAAACAATTATTCCCAGGCCTTAAGATGTACTATTGTGTGTTCTCTTAAGTTTTATAATTCACTGGGGACCTGTCCTTCCTTTCTTCTTTCCTATTTCTTCCTTTTGGAATGGGAATATCTTTTTTATGACTGTGCCACCATCATTTTTTTTTTTTTCAGTTTTGTCCGGGGCCAGGCTTGAACCCACCACCCCTGTTATATGGGCTCACTCCTTGAGCCACAGGCGCTGCCCACCACCATCATGTTTTGGAAGCTCATAGCATGTTTGATTTCACAGGTTCACAGCTGGAGAGCAGTTTGCCTCAGAATGAATCGTATCTTGAGTCTCACTCATATCTGATATATTACATATCCCATGAATTGTTTGAAGACTTAACTACTATAAGTACTTTGTAAAGTGCATAGTCTACAAGATATTCTTTGGAAATTAGCACTTATCCGTCTTCTTGTGCCACCTCTGCTAAAATGGTATATACCCTGACTCAGTTTTCTGAGTTCTGCTTTGGGTGAAAATTATTATTTTGTTAGTTTTCCACTAACATTGTGAATGAAAGTTAGAAATTAATACCTAAAATTATGGGCGTGTTGGGTAGTTTTTGAGAAAGAAGAAATCCCAAGATCTGTAAATAAATAAGTAGCACATTAAAAACAAAAAAGAAGAAAAAAAAAATCTAAGATCTCACTAAATTTGTTGTGATTGGAGAAAAATGTAAAGGAATCTATTTGAAACCATCTTTTGCAGCAGTGGACCAAGAACAGAAAAGTGAGGAATCACTAACAGAAAGTCTTATGCTGTAAATCTTAAATTCTAGCATATGCATTGCCAACATGGCTGCCTACGAATTTTAGAGTAATCTAAAATTGGAGCATACTTTCTCATGGTCTTGAAGCCCTTTCTTTACCCACTTAGTTCACCCACTTAGGCTGGGTGGGTTACCTTTGTAAAAGTTGCAGCAAATATAGGGGAAAGGCAGAGACACAGTTGTTCAAGTCCCACAATCTCAAATCATCTTCCACTAATTCTTTAATTAATATTATTAATAGTGTGAGTTTATATCATGTTTAAAATTAGTAGTGCCCTTCCTCCCTAAAAGCATCAACTTATGGCTGAGCAAAATAAAAGAAAAATAACAAACAAAATCCTTCACATGAAGGTAGGTAGAATATTATATGAAGTATTTTTCTCACTATCATGATTTTGAAATGGTAAAGAGCTATCCGGTCACAGAAGAAAATAAGAGTTAGAAGAGTGATGCTAAATTATGATTATTTACAGATGGCACGCTTACATACCAAGAAAACCAAACTACTAAAAGTAAAATGTGAGTTTAGCAATACTAATATGAATAACTACACACCCACAGGAGAGAAAAACACAAATTCAAGTGGGAAGGAGGGGGAGGGGAAGGAGGGGGAGGGGAAGGGGAGGGGAAGGAGGAAATGAGGAGGATGGAGAGGAGAATGGAGGGGACTTGGTAAACTCTCACCTAAGGGGTGCAATGAGGGGGCACATGGCACATACCTCCTGGGTGATGGGCTCAGCTGTAATTTGGACTTTACCTAACACAAACAATATAACCTAATTGTTTGTCAGAAATTTTAAAAAATGTGTTCAGTAAACTGGCCCCCAAAGGAAGAAATTCTTGAGAAAGAAGAAATTCCAAGATCTGTAAATAAATAACATTTTAAAACATGAAAACAATAACTCCCTTGAAAGCTAAAGATAATCAGTTTAAAATATAGTTAAAAGAAAATCTAATTCAGAACACATATACTTACCAAGAAATATGCAAAAGATATATAAAAAGAAAATACTGGCGAATATGTAAAGATAAACAAGTAGAGAATTATTTCATTTTTGGCGTATTTTCTTCTAGTTTTTTTCTTAAGTAATTTTTTACATAGTTGACATCAAAACACCTGTTTTATTTTCTTGCACTAAGTTTTTTATACTATTATCCCATCACATTAACATTTTCCAGTGGCACAACACTTCCACCATATTTTAAATCACTGCATACTATATTATCATATATACACACTCAAAGTCATAGCACTACTGGTCATTGAAATTATTTATAGACAGAAAGAAGACAAGGAGCCAAAGGCCAATGATGCTGCAGCACAGCTTTAGGCCCTGGGGGAACAGACCGTGGATACCTTCCTCTTTTTTTTCTTTCCTTCTCTTTTAACTCAGCCCACACCAGAATCTGTATCTTGATAAAATTCCTATTTTCCTGTTTCTTGGGGCTGAGATAGAATACCTTAAAACATCACTCTTTTTTTCTTGTACCTGTTTCTTTTAGATAAGGGAGTTCTATTTTGTAATTGTTACATATTAATACAATACCCCATCAGTCAATGATTTGCACACAGGCAGCGTTTAATTTTTTACTTATGGAAGTCAAAATATGCATTTGAAGCAAAACAGGAATAATACATGCTTTTTATAACTTACAAATACTTTAATACAAACAAACAATGGGAGAAATGTTCTATATCTTGGACTTTATTAGTTAATTATGTTTTAAAAATCTTAAGAGGAATGTGAGGGGACCATTACACCATACAGCAGGAATATGGGCAAAGGATTTCTGAATATTGGGTAATCCATAAAGAGATGCAGAGAGTAACGACTGACAGGGAATATACTAAGCAGACATTTATCTCTTCTTTGGGGGGGGGGGAATCTTCTAGAGATTATCCCAATATGGCAATGGGAGGTGGAGGAAGAGCAGGTAATTGGGCTGATCCTGAAGTCACTAGAAAATACCATGGTTTTAGCACTAAGCTCTGAAAAGAACACCAAATCTTGGCTCTCAGTCATAAAACCCCTTCTAGCCAGCTGTTTGCATATGGCCAAATTGAATCAAGATTTTAAGATTTTAGATCTTCACCCCCAAAGTTATCAAAGCATCTGCATCACCAGATCCAGCCCTGTTAGCTGCATATTGGATACAATGCTAAAATACTTTGTTCTGGTTTCTAAGAACCTTAGCACTTAAGATAAAATATTGCTGTTTGATTTTTAAATGGCCGTGGATATTAGTGTTCTACTTGCCATGATTTAACTAGCATCACTAAAACAGTTGAATCTTCCCTCAGCATCCCTGCTACCTTCATTCTTGGGCTTGTATATGTGGGTGGGGTGTGGGTGTGTGTCTGTGTGGTGTTTGCAAAGGACAATACTCTGAATACAGTCTTTATTCACTACAAACTTTTATTCAGAATGAAACTTCAAAGAGAAAAAACATTTGAAAACCAGTAAATTACCATTTTTTCTTTCAGGCCCATGGAAAATTTTCTTCCCTACATCTTCCCCAATGCATCCAGATTATGGCTTCTGGCGGAGCCGCCTAATCACTCAGTGGGAAAGATACATTAATGGAAGTTAGAAGTAGGGTATTGAACAGACTAATGGAGGCTTTTTAAGAATTCCAAGGACTCTTCATATTAGGACCTTTGTCATAGAGGTGACAATATTAACAGTAATAATCCTCTCTAACAAAAGACTAATATCAGGTCTGGCTTCCTAAGAGCTACTGGCTCCACTGTGCTCCGTCCATGGATGTTCTGATTTCCATTTCTTGTCCTGAGTACATATTGTTCAACTGAATAACCTCAGTTTTCACTGGTAAAACACATCTTCAGAATGAATTCAGTAATTAGCTTTCCTGTTAGGGGGCTCATTTAATTTCAAAGCTAATGCCACCCACATTTCCGTTTCTAATTAGTCCAAATGGAGAAATGCTATAGTAACCGGACAACTCGTTCTTTGAAGAGCTGAAGCTAAGACATTGTCATGACGTCAGCAAATTTTCATTAGAGAAATGATTCTCTTTCCTTGAATTTTTTGTTTTGTGATCTTGAAGACATTTGAGACATATGCAACCTCTCCCAATCAGATTTCTTGAGAATTTTTTAACCATTTGTAAATGTTTTCATAAGACTTGGAATAGGAGACTGTGGCTTGAAAACATTTTGAAATCGATTTCTGGAAATTTAAAGCAGTTATAGAAAGTTTCTGTGAGCAATATCAGACACAAATATATTCCTCCTTGGTAGCATAGGGTAGCAAATTGTATTTTATTAGAGGGGTTGGAATGTGCAAAATTATGTAATGCTAGAATCATCCCTTTAGTTCTTTCTAGCAATATATAGATATAATTTATATGTTTTTGTGTTTTATATATGTGTAGACAAACACACATACATATGTAAATATATGTATGAGAAGTTATATTTAGTTGCTCTTCTTTTTAAAATATTGTTAAATAGACTATGGCATTGGCCTACTCCCTCCCCAGAGCTAAGGAATTTTCCTTAAATGTGGTAAATTCAGCCTAAGTCACATTTTGAATTCATACTGTTGCGGATTTTCTAGAAGACGGGTAGAAATAGAGATTTATCATTAGGTAAATAAAAACCATACACTTATATATGTTATAATATAGATGTTCTTACTTGTGTAAGAAACAAAATGAGATAAAAATTGATTAAGCAATTGCTTAGTTCAAAGTCAGTCAAAGTCATTGTAATCATGTGAAGGTCATCTTGGCAGATTTTGTCTGGAGAAAGTCTGGGCAATTCGCAGAAACAATAGACTTGAGACCATTGGAAGGAAAGTGTGAGAACTCTCTGCTCAAAAGAAATCGCAGGCAGAAAAGGAAAAGGAGCAATCAGCGAGAGATGGGGGCTCCTGCCATCAGAGCAAGGCCTGTGGAGCACAGTGAGGTAAATTGGATCCCTCCGAGTGGGTGGAACTCTGATTAGGATGGCTTCCCAAGAATGATTTCTAAATGGTTAAAATGAGGTTTTCAAGTGAGAATTATACATTAACAGTTGTTAAAATCTTCATAAAAACTGGTCAAGCTGTATGGATATTTGACCTCTGCTTTCTAGAACCAAACCAAAGGCAGGCTGTTTCCTAAGAACAGAGCACCACCTTGTGTTGGTAAGTTATTACACCTCCTTGGGACAACCACAGGAGGCTGTTTCTGTTGTATTCTGTGACAGCTTATTGGGAATGCTGGTGCAATAGCCAAGTATAATAGCTTCTCAGTCATTTTAAACTCTACGTCTTATGTAGTAGCTGTTTTATGTTTCAAGAAAGATAGAGAAAACAATAGAAAGAGATGGCGAGCCAGACAAAACCAAAAAATATCTTTATGCCTTTTGATAGAAATGCTTTTGGCTCAGAAAAATTGTATCAGCTAAATTCTTGGCTCTGATCTCAAGCTGATTTTGCATTTAACACATTCTATTCGTTGTTTCTTAACTGAACTGTATGAAGTATCAAATCTCAGCAGAGCAGTTTTGAGTTGGAAATAATTTAGAAGTGCGTTATTTCAGGAATATTCAACAAATAATTGCTATTTGGAAATTATCGAATATCAACAATATTAAGAGGAACATAAAATTACCTTAAATGTTTCTAGAAAAAACATATATATAGGAAGAAGAAACACGAGTCAAATAGCATTACAAACTTTCACTTTCCTAGAGTTGCTCTTCTAAAGATTTTATTTTTTACATAAAGTGAGAAATTTAAAGTTATGCCCCTGATATAAAAGGAAGTCTTGCTCATTCTTCAAAATTGAGCTCACATATTCATGTGCATTCTCCTCCTATGGTCGCCAGTGTTGTTGTGGCACTTGGTCTTGTAAAACTAAAATTGCTTTGTATTAAAGTGGATTTTGCTCACAGCTCATTTCCTCCAGTGTATCTTCAGTTCTTTAGCTTCAGGACCTTGCTCTCAACCCATTTTTATGTCCCCAAACTATCTGGAAAACTTCTTGTCCTACAGAGCTCTCTGTGATGGTAGGAAGGCTGTCTGCACTGTCCAACATGGTAGTCATTAGCTGCATGTGGTTATTAAGCAATTGAAATGTGGCTAGTGTGACTGGGGGACTAAGTTCTTCATTTTAATTCATAAAAACCTTAAATTTAAATAGCCACATGTGGCTAGGAGTTCAGGATGTTTATAAAAATGGCTTAGAAAAATATCTATTGAATTAATAAATGGCAAATCATTGGAACATGGTGTGTTAGATTACTCCTACTTTTTTAGTAGAGAAGCTAGTTACACTTCTCAGCTTCACATTTTCTTTTGTATCTCAAATAAACTGAGAACTCAGTAATGCATTCATGTGAGTATTTTTTAATAATCTAAATTATTGAGATTGATTCTCTTCCCTCCTATACTCACCTTCTGTCCTTTATCCTCCTATGCTTTGAAAAAAAAAATAGTTTTGCTTTTTTTATCCTGTATAAATTCTGGAAAGTATAAAATTATTTTTTTTGTTTTCTTGGAACTTCATAGGAAAGTTTTTGAGCATGTATGTTTGCAGACTTGAAATCTATAAAGGGGAGGTAAAATTCAGCACAGTCTTGTCCAAATTTCCAAAGTGAAGCCATGACAGAAGCTCTTATTTCATTAAGTCCATTTCTCTTCTCTTCCTGACCAAAAGCTTAAAATGGTATGGAATCCTAAAAGCTTTTGTGGGTTGTCATTCCTCAAATGTATAGACATACATTATTATTTTGTACTCAACTGCCAATTTTATTTGCATTTACCATTTCAACAAATACTGTATCTATACTATACATCAATTCCTCTGCCAAGTACTAGGGCAGATATACAAGCAAACTCTATCTACATCCTTAAAATTTGCAGTTTGGGGGCCAGGAAAGCTGTTAATGTTAACAGTCACTGATACATATTGAACCCTTAATTCTTACAACAGATCTGTGCACCATTAACCTCACCGGATGACAATGGCAAAATGAATGACAATGCGAATGACAAAAATAAGCTTTGCAGAGCTTATGTAACTTATTTTGAGTAATCCCATACTGCTGGCAAGTGATAAAGTCCAAATTTAAACTCAGATCCTATTACTTACCAGCCGGAAACTGATAATCATCTTGCTTTATTGAATTTTTAATTAGTAATTATTCTGAACAAACATTATGAGTGTCTTAATAGTTTGGTGGGAAATGTTGCTAGAGCTTAGATGATATTTCTCATGAATTCGATATATCAACTGTATACTTCTTTGATTATGAGAGATGCAGATTCAAACATAAAAGAGGAAGAATTTTGTCTCACAAGCAGATAAACACATACTTGCCGAGTAATATCTAATTTGAAGTAGACATGAAGCAGATCCCCTCAGTATAGTCTGGTATTTGTTATTGAGCGTGCATTTCTGATCATGCATTTTTATTCATCTCCACAGGTTTCTCTGAATCACTATTTGAAGAAGATATCCCAAAACTTCATTAAATAATGTTTTGTGTTTATTTACTAAATAATAATGTGTTTATTTACTACTACTAATAATATTTACTAAATAATAAAATGAGGAAACCCATTATATTATCCTAGCAGAATGGCAGTGAGAGGGTATATCGTACTGACCTTTACTCGAAAAGATCAATGTTTTTATATTGTGTTTAATAGTAAATGCATAGTCCTCACCTTTTAAAAGCTGTTAGGTTCTACATTTTTTAAAACATACTTTTCCTTTTTGTTTATATTTTTGTTTCTAGATATGTTAACACAAAATCTTGATTTTTTTTTTAGACAGATTTTCACTTTCACTCTCAGTAGAGCACGCTGGTGTCACAGCTCACTGCAACCTCAAACTTTTGAGCTCAAGCAATTCTCTTGTCTCAGCCTGCTTGTCTCAGCCTCCTGAGTAGCTGGGACTACAGGTGCCCACCATAACACGCAGCTGCTTTTAGAGACGGTGGTTCGCTATTGCTCAGGCTGGTCTCGAACCTGTGAATTTAGGTAATCCACCCACCTTGGCTTCCCAGAGTACTAGGATTACAGGCGTGAGCCACCACACCCAGCCTTTGATATCTGGTTTTTGAATTGTGATTGTAGAGATGGTGACTGTCCTTTGTATAGAAACTATATTACGGTATGTTCAAGCAACTCATCCACATTCCTGAGATTAAATGTGAGAAACTGGTAATAGATTCAGTATAGCTTCACGTCAAATAGCAAATGTTTACTGTTTCAAACTTATTTTTTCTATGTTTCTTCTCTGAACATTTCCTTCTTCCTGAAGGTCTGAAAATTAAATTTCAGGAAATATTAAAATTTCTGATAAAACATCCTATTTTATTAAAATTATTCTACTTACCTTATTTTTTATGTATTGGCAAAGCTAGATTTCCTGGCTAGCCAGTTATGCTAATGATGAAGTGGGCTGATACTACGTTGAAAACATTAGTTAGTTCTTCAGTTATTCCTTTTTATTTATTGGCAATCATTACATAATTTGCAAATATACATTTTTGATGTATTATATATGCACTTACAGTGTGTTCAGTATTGCAGCAAAGAACATCAAAAGTGAAAGAACATGGCTATGATGTCACAGGATTTGCAATTTAATCCAGGCGGTGCCAGGTTTAAAAAATAGCTTCAATAGTATTAGATAAAATAAAGATGAAAATAGCCTTAGGTCAATAAATTCAAGAGACATTTTTGGAAGGAAAGGTTAGTGTGGGCTTTGAATTTTGTTCACAATATTCTCTAGGAGGTATTGACTTATTTCACTTCAGATGAGGAAACTGAGTATCAGAGGGTCTAAGTGGCCCTTTCTCCACAGAAATTTGACTTGACATCTTTCTGTGATGCCACCACGGTAGGAAAAGCTGGGGGCAGTACTCAATCTGAGTTTCCAAATTTTGTTGGGCTGAAATAAACACAGGGCAGGGGGCACCAGTCGCATCCTTGCGTGGGAATCAGCATGGTAGATGGGAAGGCTTGCTTGATGCCCCACAGTGGGTCTTATGAGGTAAGATGAGGAGAGCTTTGGGCTGGAAACAGAAAGTCTTGGAAGCCAGGCCCACCTACAGCTGAGTCTTTTTGTGATAAATATCAGAGCAGGTATATATAGGTGACATTTTAGAAAGTCGGTATATGGGGCCGGTGCCCTAATCCTTGAGCCCCAGGCATTGCAGGTGGCAGGTTAAAACCTGGCCCTGGCCAAAAACTGCAAAAAAAAGTTTTCTCTAGTAGACAAGGCTGGAAGAGAGCTGGAACAAATAATTGCAATTAAGAGGGTAACTCGTTTAGAAGAAACAGTAGAGAAAACGCATTGGACATGTTTCTAACAAGAAATCCTTTTCTATTCTCCTGAATTGTGAGCTTCTGGAACAAGGGTTCTATATTCATCGTCTCCATTAATGCATTTTACACTTTCTCCTTAGCCAACCAAAATGTGCCTCCCATCATACTATTTCTAATTATAGTGTTCAGTAATGGGATAATTCGTAAGAGACTGATCATTTACTTATTTACTGCAGGTCTTCTCCACCAGAATATAAGAGCCATAAGAAAAAATTTATCCTGTTCATCCCAGTGTCCCTTGCACCTAGAAGACCTCATGACATGTACTACATGCTCTGGGAGTGTGCTTTTTGGAATTTTGTGGGATTTTCTTTAAGTCATTATAACATTGTTCAAGTTTTGCATGGCAAGAATCCAGATAGATAATACGCAGCACGCAACAGAGATTCTCCTGGGAGAATTGCAGACCAGAGTGTAACTAAGTTTAAAATGATGGTGGCCTCCTTCCAATTACTCAGAAGCTGATTAGTTTGCGAATTGTCCACAGACCCCCTGCTTCCCTTTCATCTAACCGCTGCCAAATTTTGGCTAATTCTGTGCTCATTAGCACTTCCTCTGGAGCTCGGGCAAGGCAAGGGGGTGACCTTTGAGTCTGTCCATTTTGCTGCTTATTACAAATTTTGAGGATAATTTGGTGGAATAGAGTTTGGAACTATTAGCAAAAGTGAATATTTTACATTTATTTATCGATGCTATTATTGCTCCCTTATGCATGACCTGTTTAAAAGATAAATGTGTAATGTGAATACAGCACACATAATGTTCTCCCGGATCATGAATATTTGCTGACACGTCACGCATATGGATTAAGTGGAAATAGATCTTGAAATCCAAAGGTCAAATTCAACACAGTTGTCATGACCAAGTTTTCAGTGTAATAGAATGTATCTTTTATGTCTCTTCATGTTCAAGGAGTTAGACAACCTATGTAATTTCAAACATAAGTATTTGTTTTAATTAAGAAGAGCCATGTGTATTTTAAGGAGAGCCATACATCATGTTTTAGTGATTTTTATTTTACTTAAAATCCATTTATAGGTAATGAACATACCATATTCTGTGATGAATCATAATTAATTATAGAATAATGTGGAACCAGAAATACCAATAGATTGATTAGAAGTTTTAGACATGAAGAAACAACATGAAAACAAAATAAATTGCAAGTATAAAAATTCATTAAGATAAAGTGGAGACATCAGTCAAGGACAGAAATATTTATTAATATAGAGAATGTCTTGTGTGATTCATAGGACTTAAACTATACACAATAGTTGTGTTTTCTAAAGAAATGCAGTAAAAATACTCAACTATAAATCTCTCGCTCATATGATACAAAATGTTATTTCATAATTCTGGATTTAGTGGGGCTTGGCTGCATAAACAAATCCATAATATCAATTAGCACCAGTGTTTGTTTGATGAATAGAAGTTGGGAATTATATATGTACAAAGATCAAACTGGAATCCTTCACTGTTCCCTTTGGGGAAGGCACAGAAATAAAAACATAACCAATCATATTATCGACCTTTTTTGAATAGTTGAACACAAATGGTTTTAGGCCCCGAATTTGCTGGATATACAGCAAAATAATGCAGATGAAAAGAAAGGTTTTACCGAACAGAGGAATCATAGAATATTCGAAAAAATGTTTCATTGCCTTTAAGTGCAGAGAATCATTTGAATTAACTTTAAATAGGCACAAGGGAGTGAAATGAGGTCATTTACCCAGATTATACTTATAGAAGATATTTCTCAGTAGAACAAACATACCTGTTTCAAGCCATGCCATCTTTTATTCAATGTTTTCAAAAGTCACATCGTGAAATTCCTGTTCAGCAGATTATACGGTCCCTTCAAAGTTTACATACACAATGTATGACATAAATAAATACATACACAGGCAAATAAATAGCTTTGCTAACGTTGGAATTCCTATTTTTCAGTGTATTAATGCTGCTGTGTTTATCACGGTCATTTCTCAGTATGTTATCTTCATAAATTCTATTTCTATAGGAAATTCTTCAGGGAGGAGATACCCTTTAGCATAATGTTGTTTGTTTTACTTATGTCTTTTGACCATTTAAGAATCTGTCAGAGAGGCATTTAAGTGCCGGTGAGTTATTGTTGCCCATTTTTATCTTTTATTTTGTGCTCATTATTTCTGGATCGTTGTAAGCAGGGCTGGTATTTGACTGCTACTCACCAGGACTAGTTGTTTATGGGTAGCACCTGTTCAGATGAGTCCCTGCCAAAGACATGTTAGCTGTTAAATATTTTGAATATCGTCCTAGCTGTAAATTTAATTTCCCTGGCTGATGTGTGTGAACACAAGAATTTTTCCAGTTAGAAAGCAAATAGTTTATTTTTAAAAATTAGTAACTATTTGTTCCGCTTAGAAAATAAGCCACGTTGTTTACATTTTCTTACCAGTTCACTTGATAAATGTGTAAGTAAGAAGACACTACTGTGATTGACAGAAGCACATCAACACACGCATTCCAAGACATGCAGTTTCCTTAATAATAAAGACCCAGATACTGTTACAGAGGTGAAGTGTAACTGTTGATAGCACGGCAGGTGCCCAAAGCGGGGAGCTGCTTTCCAGGCCTCAGAAGTCCCCACAGGCACAGTCAACACTCACGAAGTTCCCTGAGTGGAATGAGGAAGCTGTCACGGGCTTGGACGTGCTCCCCGTTCCACGTTTGCAGAGATGATCCATCCTCCTGAGAATGCCTCCCAGCTGTCCAGGGATGCTGGCAGCATGCCTGTCTGCCACCAGGACAGGAGCCCAGCAACCTCTGCACATTTCTCAGCCATTTCTATGTTACTATGGGAAACTGAGATCCCTTCTCCGGGAGCTGCTCTCAGCATGCGTAGGCTTCAAGCGTCTCAGCAATCCTACTATATTTGGATAACAATGTTTACTATTTAGCTTGAATTCTCTATTTTGATGATGTAAATAATGGAACACATCATTCATCTATTAGTCAACTATCTGCTTTCACAGCTTTCAGGAATTGGAAGCTACCAAGCTCTCTCTCATTCTTCACTCTCTATCTATCAAAAGAAGTATCGGTCTTCTTGAATTCCTCTCTCTTCATCTGGGAGCCACATTTTTCTTTGCATATGCCAGACTTTCCAGTTCAGTTGTGTATATCTATCTATTTGGGACTGGGTGAAATGTTTTTTATTTGTTATATGACGTGGGAAAAGCAGAGGTTCTCATAGTCGTAAGAGCTCCATCAAGGTCATACGCTGTTTGTCATGGAGTCCTATCAGGTGGGGGATGGAGTAAATTGAGACTTTCTCATATTATGTTATTCTGAAATGTCTTCAAAACAAACCTTGAATACACACACATAAATATTCACATACAGACACATATACCCAGACACACCACACACCTATAGATATTTATAATAGCATCCATAAAAGTCATCTTCTTTTTTTTCACCTGTTTGACTTTTCTTTTTTTTTATTAATTATTTTGTATTAAATCATAACTTTGTACATTGATGCATTTATGGGGTTCAGGGTACTGCTTCGATATACAATGTGAAATGTTTACATTGAACCAAGTAACACATCCATCACAATCATACTCATTTCTTAATAGTTTTGAAATGTGCCATTGCATCATGCACCTTAGGTGAGGTCCCCCCAAATACCCTTCCTTCTCCTATATCCCCTCTCCCCACCCCTCTTTCTCCTTTTCCCTTCTACTTTATGGACTGTAGTTATGTTTTGCCATTCGTATGATTGTATAGATGGTTATATATTGATTTCATAGTAGTATTGGATAGAGTATATTGGATACTATTTTTCCATTCTTGGGATACTTTACTAAGAAGAATATATTCCAGCTCCATACTGGTAAAAAGTCATTTTTTTGTGGCACCTTCTTTCCTGATTATTATTTTTTTTAGAACATGATACCCCATCCAGTCATTAACTTCTGTCTTCCTACTGCTTCTTTTAAGTTAAAAAAAGATAAGAAGGATCAGTGACCTTTATTAGTAACCAATACATTGGATTAAATCCTGTAAGTCCTTGAGGAGACAAAAGTCACCCTCAGAAAGCTCTCATCCCATTCAGAATATTGAATACAACTTCCTTATAAAAGTATTTATTTTGTAGAAATAATTCCAATATCCACTTTCAAATTCTTTGTGTCAGAACTAGTAGAGATGCAATTATCATTTCCTGGGCTTGTCCTCAATGGAGTTTGGTCAGAATATCAATTAGTATAATCATATTGGATTAAGTTTTTTTTTTTTTTTTTTTGCCGTTTTTGGCCAGGGCTGACCTTGAACCCACCACCTTTGGCATATGGGGTCAGCACCCTGATCCTTTGAGCCTGGGTGCGCCCCTGGATTAAGTTTTGAGCCCTAAAATTCAAACTTAAGTATTTCAAAACATAAAGGCAATCAAATTCACTATTTTATATTCTTTAATGGTGGTGGATTTTTACAACAATTTAAATAGATGGCTTATAATGATGGAATCCATACATACAATACCATTCTCTTTCAATCTACACTGTTTTCTTCTTTCCTAGCTGGAGAAAATTTCAATGCCATGAACATTTTGACCGCTTATTGTAGCTGCATAAAGTAAAACAGAATTATTGTTATTGTTTTAACAACTTTTATGATAGAAGTAGTATATTAGATCATATACAATATATAATCTGATCTTTTATGCTTCTTGGTTCCTCTTAATAATCTTTTATTTATTTATTTTTTTTGCAATTTTTGGCCAGGGGCTAGGTTTGAATCTGCCACCTCCAGCATATGGGGCTGCCACCTTACTCCTTTGAGTCACAGACACTGCCCACCTCTTAATAATCTTAATCACAAAATGAATTTCTATCATCCATTTGAGACTCTCCTGTGAGAGCTCTAAATGAATTAGACTCATGACCACTGACCTTTCTTGCTCTTTCTTTAGAAGAAAATTTATAGAAACTAAATAACAGTTTTCAGTAATTATAGTTGCCTATGAATTCTACAGGTGAATTTCCAATCTTGTCCCAGAACTTTTCAGTAACATTGCTCTGGGACATTTAGTGGAGCTTTCCATAGCCTTGTTATCTGTCTGCACAGTCTTAGTATTCAATATATGTTTTTTAAGGCTACTTGGGTGAACTCTAATTGCAAACTTCATCAAACAGTAAGTCTACTGGTTTTATACCAGGTGTCCAGGAAAATACAATATAAGTTGAAGATCAGAAGCCAAATATTGGAAACATTTTATCGTACATAGATGCCACAGTTTTGAAGCTCTCTGATACTTTTCCAATTGTGATGTGGGGTCAAAGTCTTATCTCTCTCTTATAATTAGAGCCCTGAGACTGCTAGACATGGAGCAAAAAGCAAATTGTGCTGGGCCAGTTTAGAGGACTTATGAAACTGGTACTTAGACTTCCTGCCTCCTCCGTTGGCTTTTGGAGTCCCAAGGCACCACGTAAGAAATCTGGGGCTGGTTACTATGTAGTGACTGTAGAGAGAGTTACTGATGTTCTTTGTGGGTATTCTGGCTGTGTGCAGCTGAGGTCCTGAATGGCAGCCAGTATCAACCAGGAGACTGTGAGTGAAGGAGCCTTGGAGATGATTTCAGCCTCCGGACTTCAAGTCCTTCCAGCTGAGGCCAATATTAGAGTAGCTACTCACTCTACTATGATGTACTTTTTCCAGATTCCTGAAGCATAAATTTAGCAAGTTTAATACAATGGTTGCTTTAAGCTTCTAATGTATTACACACAGGAATATCAACAAGAAGAGCAAGTACTCCAAAACACATCCTCTTCAGTGTCAGTGTCTCAGCACAGGATAGTAATCATTAAGTTGCAGAGCAGCAGTTCTCAACCTGTGGGTCGTGACCCACAGGACCTGTATTAAAGGGCTGTGGCATTAGGAAGGTTGAGAAGCCCTGTTGTAGATGGAGGTGGATTAGGAGTGGGATTATTTTGAAAATAACTTTAGGCAATTCAGATGTGCTTTCTGGCCTAGAGACATATTCGTCCCCAAGCCCCAATTGTGTGAATTAATCTAGTAATGATAGAGCTGTCCTTGTAAATGTATATGCTTAGGTTTTGTGAAATCTATTTGGACACTGCATGGTAAGGTCTACTTCTATGTGTCTTGGATTTGTCCTAAGATGTCTTATATGAGATGTGCCTTAATGATGCAGATACTTGGCCATGGCATTGAACAAAGCATAACTAATGTATTGATTTATGATTATGTTTTACAACCAAATTCCAAGACAAGTTTCAGGGTAGCCTGTGCCAGCTTGTTAATATAAGTTATTATTAACAACAAGATTAATAGTTCGTGCCTGTTTTGGGTAGAATGTCAATGGACTCTGCCATTATGGTAAGTCATATAGCAATGACGTGGCCACTTGATCAGAAGAGAATAAGGTGGGCAAGAGACGTGAACAGAATCTTCTCTGAAGAAGACAGATGAATGGCCAAAAAAACACATGAAAAAAATGCTCATTGTCCCTAAATGCTCATTCTCATCAGAGAAATGCAAATCAAAACTACCCTGTGATATCATCTAACACCAGTGAAAATAGCTCATATGACAAAGTCCCAAAGCCTCAATGCGGATGTGGATATAGAGAGAAAGGAACACTTTTACACTGCTAGTGGGACTGTAAACTGATACACCCTTTATGGAAAGAAGTATGGAGAAATCTTAAAGAGCTAAAAGTAAACCTTCTGTTTGATCCTGCAATCCCATTACTAGCTATCTACCCAGAAGAAATAAGATCATTTTACCATAAAGATATTTGCACTAGAATGTTCATCATAGCTCAATTGAAAATTGCCAAGATGTAGAAACAATCCAAGTGCCCATCAACTCATGAATGGATTAATAAACTGCGATATGTATATGTGTATTGAATATATATCTATGTCTCTTATGGAATATTATTTAGCTATAAAAAGACAAAGACTTTGCATCATTTATATTTACCTGGATGGAGTTGTAGCACATTCTTCTTAGTAAAGTATAAAAAGAATGGAAAATTGTCTCAAAGGGATAGGGCGCCGGTCCCCATATGCCGGAGGTGGCAGGGTCAAACCCAGCCCCAGCCAAAAACTGAAAAAAAAAAAAAAGAATGGAAAAGCAAGTATCCAATGTATGCAATACTAATATGAAATCAATTGATAAATAACTACATGCTCACATGAGATTAAACACAATTAAAATCAAGCGGTGGGAGGAGAAGAGAAAGGAGAGAGGAGAGGAGAGGAGAGGGAGGATGGGTAAATTCTCACCTAATGGGCACGATGTAAGGGTATACAGCACACCCATGGATGAAGTGCTCAGCTACATCTTGCACTTTACTTCAGAAATGTAAACAATGTAAACTAATTATTTGTAACCTAATAGTAGTCTGATTTTTTGTGTGTGTGTGAGACAGAGTCTCACTATGTCTCCCTTGGTAGAGTTCTGTGGCATCACCGCTCACAGCAACCTCAAACTCTCAGGCTCGAGCAATTCTCTTGCCTCAGCCTCCCAAGTAGCTGAGACTACAGGCACCCACCATAATGCCTGGCTATTATTTTGTTGGAGTTGTCATAGTTTAGTTGGCCTGGGCTGAGTTTGAACCCACCACCCTTGGCGTATAATGGCTGGCACTATAACCACTGTGCTACGGGCCCTGAGCCTAGTCTGAAATTTTAAAAAAGAGAAAAAATTAGAAGAGAATAAGAAGACCTAAGTGAGGGGAGGAGAGGATCATGGTGGCTGACTGGACACAGGTGGTATGTGCTTCCTCCATGGAGAGGAACCAGAATAGTAGGCAGAGTCTCTCTTTTTACAGATTTACTAAGAGAGGATGACGGGGTTCATCAGAGAAGCAATGGGAAGCACCAAAAGTGGTTAAGTAGAAGACTCAGAGCAACCTGTCCAGCCTGGGACTGGCTAAGAGCTGGGAGAAACTCCCTGAACATAGGAAACAGTCAGAGAGAAGTCCCCAAGGCTCCACTCTGAGGCAAACTTTTACAATCTGGGCTACAAGAGATGCTCCCAACCCACACAACTCTAGGGCCTAACAGAGAGCTTCTAGGAGATTGCATGGAGATTTTGCTCCA
>NW_003852427.1:17455558-17457552 GCF_000181295.1 Otolemur garnettii | reverse complement strand
ATTCCCACCACCCTGCTATGGGCTGCTGTGAAACTGGAATGCAAGCACACAGAACCCCAGCCAGCATTACTGATACATATGCCTATACACTCACTTGAAAGGGGCCACTGCCCACTTTGATCGCACATCCACTCAGCTAGTGCTATTTTGAGTGTTTAATCTTGCACTGTTATCCTGCCTTCAGACTAAGCTCAAGGTGATCTGCTTCAGCTGCCACCAGCTTGTAAGGGACAGGGGAGACCAACCTCTCCTAAGCATATTTAAGACAATACCCACAACCCTGATATGAGCATTTGGGAAATTGGTAAGTAGGCTGCTCCATCCATTATAACTATCAATATCCCATTGCCACTACTACTGGGGCCCAGTGACTCTTTCAGCTGGCATTCAAATCCCCAGAAAAAATTTAACACAGACTTAACTAATAACTATACCCCAAGCCACCAAAAAAAATCACAGAGAATCAAGAGAAACAAAGAAAGTCAATGAGAAATATGGGATTATGTAAAGTCACCGGATTATAGTCATCCCTGAGAATGAAGAAGGAAAAACAAAAGGGCTTGAAAACCTACTGAGGGAATAATTGAGGAAAACTTCCCTGGTCTTATTTGAGGCTAGACATATAGATTTAAGTAGTTCAATGAACACCTAAGACATTTATTGCAAAAAATGGCATAGCCAAGGCATACAGTCACAAGACTGGTCAAAATCAACATGAGGAGGAACTCTCAGCTTCTTGGGAGGCTGAGACAGGAGTTTGAGGTAGTAGTGAGCTAGGTGGAGGCCATGGCTTTGTAGCCTAGCCAATAGAGTAAAACTGTATATCAAAAGAAAAAAGAGAGTGAGGGAGAAAGAGAGAAAGGACTCAGATAAGCCCAGTAAGTAATGAAAAAGGAGGCATTACAATTGTTATCATAGAAATAAAAAATATCAGTGTCTATTATAAAAACCTTTAGAGACACAAACTAGAAACCCAAGAGAAAATGAATAAATTCTTGGAAACACACAAATTCCTAAGCCTGAATCAGGAAAAAATAGACCAGATCAATAATGAAGAGTGATCTTGAAACAGTTACAAGAAATACGCCCCCACCCAAAAAAGCCACAGCCCAAATGATTAATAGCTGAATTCTATTTAACCTACAAAGAACGAAGAAAGAAAAAATGTGTCTACTATAAAAACCTCTACACACACAAACTAGAAAACCTACAGAAATGGATATTTTCTGGGAAACACACAACTTCTTAAGCCCAAATCAGGAAGAAAGAAAGCCTGAATAGACCAATAATGAGCAGCAAGATTAAAACAGTCATAAAAAAATCTTCCAACAACAAAATAAAGGCCTGACCCTGATAGATTCACAGCCAAATGCTACTAGACTGATGTAGAACTGGAACCCATTCTACTGAAACTGTTCTATAACATTGAGAAGGAGGGAACCTACCATAGGTCATTCTATATAGTCAATATCACCTTGATAACAAACCCAGAAAAGGACACAACCAAAATGGAAAACTACTCATCAATATATCTTATGAACATAGATGAAAAAAATCCTCAGCAAAATATTAGCAAATAGCACATTAAAAAGACAATCCATCATGATTCCATGGGTTCATATCAGGGATGCAAAGATGGTTCAATATATGCAAATCAATAAACCTTATTCACCACACAAACAAGTAGAAACAAAGACCATATGAATATCTCAATAGATGCATAAAAAGAGTTTGATAAAATTCTGTAATACTTCATGGTAAAAAAAGATATCCTCAAAGAACTCAGTATACAAGCAATATACCTCAAAATAATAAAAGCTATATGTGACAAACCTACAGCCAATGTCACACTGAATGGGGAAAAATTGAAAGCATTTCCTCAAGAATGGAAGAAGACAAAGACACCCACTTTCACCATTTCTATTCAACGTAGTACTAGAAGTCCTAGCCGAAGCAATCAGGCAAGAGATAGAAACAAAGGGAATCCAAATTAA
>NW_003852427.1:17450327-17455180 GCF_000181295.1 Otolemur garnettii | reverse complement strand
GCCACACATAGCCTTGATGTCCCAGTTTTCCCACACCATGGGTAGTGTTATTTTTCACTAAATTAGAAAAAAAATATTAAAATTTGTATGGAACCAAAATAGAGCCTGAATAGCCAAAGCAATCCTAAGCAAAAACAACAAATGTGGAATCATTACATTACCTTAGTTCAAAATATACTGTAAGGAAACAGCAACCAAAATAGAATGAAACTGTCATAAAAATAGATCAATGGAATGGAATAGAGAACACAGAAATAAAACCATATACCTATAGTCAACCAATCTTGGACAAAGCAGACAAAAACATATACTGAGGAAAGGACATTCTATTTAATAAAAGATTATGGGGAACACTGCACTGGACAATCATACACAAAGGAATGAAACTGAATCCTGATCTCTCACCATCTACAAAAATTAATTTAGGATAAATTAAAAACATAAATGTTAGTCCTGAAACCATAAGAATCCTAGAAGAAAATCTTGAACCTTCTGGACATTGGCCTATGCAAATTATTTATGACTAAGATTCCAAAAGCAAAAGCAAGAAAAGCAAATATAAATAAGTGGGATGAAATTAACCTAAAGGCTTCTGTTCTGCAAAAGAAATAATTAAGAGTAAACTACATAAAGGGAGAAAATATTCTCAAACTAGGTAGCCAACAAAGGGCTAATATTTAAATCTATAAGGAACATAAATAAATCAGCAATAAAAGGGAAACCCTGTTAAAAAATGGGCAGTAAACAGGCATTTTTCAAAATAAGTAATATAGATGGCCAATAAACATTCTCAACATTAAAAAAATTCTCAACATTACTAATCATCACCAAGGAAATGAAATCTAAAACCACAGTGATGCACCATCTTACTCCAGATGAATGGTCATTACTAAAAATTCAACAGACAATAGATATTGGTACAGACAGTGTGAAAAGATGACAATGTGAAAGAAAACACTCAAATACGGTTGGTGGGAATGCAAATTAGTAAACCATTATGGAGATCAGTGTGAAGATTCCTGAAAGAACTAAGAATAGAACTACTATTATATCCTGCAATACCACTACTGATCATCTCCCGAAAGGGAAAGCAATCATTACTTCAAAAGGATGCATGCACTCACATAAGTATCACAACATGATTCATAATTGCAAAGATATGGCATCAATGTAAGTGCCCATAAACCAATGGGTAGGTAAGGAAAATGTGGTATAGACATATACCATGATACTCAGGATAAGAAAGACTGAAATAATGTCTTTTGTAGCAGCTTGGAAGCAACGGGAGGTTATTATCACGAGTGCAGTATCTCAGGAATAGTAAAATAAATGATGTACATCACTTTTATAAGTGGGAGTCAAACTATTGCTCTTGGGTTTGATAGCGTGGTATAAGGAAAGAAAATAGAAAACAGTCAGATTAACAGAAGAAAGGATGTACAATTGTATTAATTTTTAACAGTATGTGTACAGGAGTGTTATAGAAAAAAAGCTAATATTCTCCCCCTACACCCGGAGCCATAAGAGTTAAGAGCTTATATACCATCTTCATAGGGAGGGGGAGGAAGATGCCGGGCATTTAGGGGAGAGGAAATGATTTGGGGGAAAGAATGTACACAACCATATTTTGAAACTAATTCATAGCTTTTATAGGAATGTCATAACCTAATTATAGCCTTAGAATAAGGGAAGGGGGTGGGAGAGGAGAGGTGAGGGGGGTGGATGGGGGGAGAGAGGGAGATTGGTGGCATCACCTCTTTGGTTTATCTTACAAGGGTACAAGTGAATCTTTCTAAAAGCAGAGTATGAATGTCTTAACCAATAACTAAGAAAATGACATGAAAGTTATGTTAACCAGTTTGATGAGAGTATTTCAAAATGTATATGAAAATAGCACACTGTACCCCATGATTGCATTAATGTACATAGTTTACTATAAGAAATAATAAAAAAAGAATAGATGGGAGACACACTAGTTTGTGACAAGTTTTATCAGTGTGTGGTGTCGATTTCTGGTCTCTGCTTCTATAATAAGAGGAAATCTTCCCTGGTTGATGGAACTCCCTGGGAGAGGATTTATGACAATTCAATTTCTTTTTGAGGGTATGTTTTTAGGCAGATAAGGGAAGTTCCAAGAAAGTCTCTCCCTATATTTGCTACTTTTTAATTGTCTTTGCCTTAAAATAATGAATATTCCAAAACAGTACATTTTGGGCTTATTTTGGCAGGGCATGTCCTAAATTCCTTCATAGCCACATTTTGTGATAGGCTACTGTGATCTCTAACTATTCTTTACTGTCTTATTATCATTGTTAATGTGGATTTTGTTGTTGTTGTTGTTGCAGTTTTTGGTCAGGGCTGGGCTCGAACCCACCACCCTTGGCATATGGGGCCAGTGGTGCCGTACTCCTTGAGCCATAGGCGTCTCCCAGTTAATGTGGATTTCTTAAGCTATTTTTGTGCTGGCTTGACAACACACTCACACATACACACTCCATGGTTAGCCTCTTTACTTGGTAGGTTATTTCTTTTCTTATCCCATTTTATGGTGACTTCTACTCACTTCTATTCTTGAAATTTATCACAGTTTTCACTAGGACAAAGGGTTGAAAAGGCTGCTGCCATGAATAAAATAGTAAAATGTATTTCTGAAGTAGAAAACGTAAGTACTTTAATACTCTGTACTACTAGCAAAATACCATTAGCTCATAGTAGGACATGGAAGTTTTAGTGACAAGGTCAACGACCCTATTTCCAGAGACTCAGAGAGATATATTGGTGTTCTACCAACTTTGCCCCACCATTCAGCAGTGCCCCAGGGAAATTCATTAAAATAGTGCCAAAGTACTAAAACATTTGTGATTTTTCCCTAGTATTCTGGTTATTATTTTTCTGAATATCATTCTCCGTCACTTTGAACTTAGAAACAGTCATATGACTTTTTTTTTTTTTAACAATGAAATGTCATTTAAAGTGATGTAAGACTCTTCCTGATAAGAGAATTGAACAGGACACAACTTTTCAAGTTCCTTCTAGAGATAATAAAAGCCCATGACAAGATAGAATCTCTTTCAGCCTGGTACAGCCTGAATCTCTTTCAATACAATTCCCTGAGTATCTGTACTGACTGTGCTGTACACACCGTGTAGATAAGAAAAATAAGCTTTGATATTCATTGGTGGACATTTGTTACTGCAGCATAACTCAGCCAAACCTAGCAAATATAGGAATCTGTAGTACATCTGAATTTCTGAGATATTATATCTTAAATAAATTTTTGGAGAAAATATTTGTTATCAGATTCTTCCATAAAAACTCCTCTTCAAAAAATTTTTAAACATTTCCTGGTTTGTTTTCAGATTTGAAACAACATCTGTACAAATTATGCCTCAATTTTTTTTTTTTTCCAAGCGCTGTGTACCTAAAAAGAAATCATTCCCCAAACCTGGGTGTTGAATTCTAAGGTTACAATAGAACATGTTTATTTCTTCAAGGAGCCATTTATTTTTTCCCTTGATTTCTTGCCATGATGTGGTAACTATGTTTTCAACCACTGGCCTACTTCAGTGGTTACTGGTTACACCCATTTTTACACAAATACAAAAGGAACACGAGCAACGATAATTTTCAAATTCATTACAATGCCAGGGTTTATACGCTCTCATTAAGCATTAATTGGTAGTTGATGGCTATTGCTATTTTTAACACCATTAGTTCATAGCAATATAATTAGTAACGCTAAGTACAGGAACCACATTAATAGCATTACTAATTGTAAATCTGGAGATAGAAACACAACATGACTGGTTAATTTCTAGGCAATATTTCATGATAATTAGCTGTAGGACATTTGTGCTGAACTAGAAAGGTAAATAGTTTAAATTTTTTCTACAATTTTTTTTTTTGGTGCGGTTTACAATACAGATCACCGCCCTCTAATGAATGGATCTCATTCTACCTGTGGATGTTAACATTTTTTTCTTTTAAGGTCCCTTTTGGTGTCTGCTAAGCAATGATTCATTTCTCTCTCACACACAAGGAAAATCTGGTCATTTAAAAAAATTTATCATTCTACATCCAAGTTTCGAAAAGGACATATCTTAAATGACTTATTGCTTATATCGTAATTGGTTTCTACTGTTTGGTGTTTGCTGCAGGTATCGCTTGGCCCATCCTCCACATTAATCTAGCAGCAAACTATCTAACGCCATGCCTTTTCAAATTCAGTTATATGATAGTAGAATTAAGAAGAAAATGTTTTCAAACAACAGTAAGTATATTTTTTTAAAAAGCAACTCGATATTCTGTGCTCTCATTCACACTGTTTGACATGTACTGGTTCCTTCTATGGTTACGTTATATGGGCTTCAACGGGCTGTAGGACCTACGAGGATGGAGAGCAATTCTTTAATTGTTCTTTCACTTGCTTGTGAAAGGACAAGGTTTAGAAGGCGAGTCTCTAACTACTTTGTCTTTTCTTTTCAGAAGAATTTTGCTGGAATACATGTAAGAAGATTGAAAACAATATGATGTTCTGCCATAGTCAAAAAATATTTGAGCCATTTCTGAGTCATATTCAAAAATATTGGAATCATAAAGTAGATGACTGAATATAGTACTAAACCTTCTAAAATTATTTTTAAGTTGAACTGTGAACTCTGTAATGATAATATTGGTAAATGTCATGTCAGGCAGGTCTTAGTGTTGCTTTGTGTGTCTGTGTGAACTAGATTACCTTTGAGAACATCATTTTACCTCTCTTGGCTTGATTTTCTTTATTCTTTCCACATCTGAGGGTCACTGAGTGTATGTTGCTGCTTCACTGGTAAAGAGGAAACCAGCCCACAAAGATA
>NW_003852427.1:17437575-17449772 GCF_000181295.1 Otolemur garnettii | reverse complement strand
TTTTCCAAAGATGCAGTATAAAGGTGATCCTTGTTCCATAAAACACCAAAAGAAAATGAATTATTTTATCCCTGGTGGTGGTTGAGGTTAGTAGGAATAGCCCTGCTGGTTGCTCTATTACTACCAAGTGATCGCTTTTAAAGTGAAAGGTGATAATTAATTAGTTGCAGCTAATTATTACTGGAAAATCTTGTGTAGCTAATTGGAAGAGGAATATTTCAACTTAACGATAATATTATTAAGATACTTTTCTTCCTCTCACAAACAGATTAGAGGCTTCAAGTTTAAGCAGTTTTTAGCACTCCGTGCACTATGCATTAAGTTTATCTTATTTTTGTTTTTGCAATTTGGGAACCGAAAGAGAGTGGTATTTGTTTTTTTCTTACATGCTTCAGATGATCCTGCTGATCTGGAAATCCAAGGCAGGTAACAGAAGAGGTGATGGTTTATTGTGGAGACTCTGTGTACTCCAAGTGCTGCAGTTCTTCTGCCATCTGCCCCAGAGTGTATAAGTTTCCAGAAAGCCTGAGGTTTTCAGGATGATAAATGGTCAGTTTATAAAAATATAAAAAATTAAATACACGTGTGAATCTATTGTGGGATCAAGGAAGTACATGTAGAATGAAGGCAAGATTTGTGATCCGAGAAGAACTGAACCATGAAATGTTACAATAGTAAGAATTTTAAAAGCCATCAACTATCTCAAGCAGGTGCATGTGAGGCTGCAGCCTCAGAGTGATGCTCTGGCAAATATTGAGGAGAAGACAGTGTTTTATTGTTCCAGACCTTTATTTATCTACCAGCAGATGTCCCTATAAGGCAATAATATCTTTTAGCTAGAACAGCTGATTATGAAACTCAAAAACTGAACCACTCATCATATTTCCGAAGATTAATGGGATTAAATCCACCATGTATTTCAAAATGTTCCCGGAGATAGATAAAATGCAGTGCAGAGCAAAAGAAAATGTAGTTTACTTCTGAAAACCATATGAACAAAATTCTTTCAAAAATAGTGTTGGTATCCCCAACCTTTATCAGCACTAACAGCACATTGTAGAAACAAAATTAAATCCTTGGTTGTATCTGTGTTATCAGATACACCTTAAGTATTCATTGAATGAAAAATACTGAAAGTACAAAAGTGACTGTGAATTCCGTAAACCATTTCTTTACATTTGTATTTATAACTGGGAATATTCTCTTTATACATTTGAAAACAACATAAAAATTAATATTCCCAGGAGACACATTACTTAACTTGCAGCCAATTCAAAATGCACATATATACTGAGGGACTCTGGCAATAACTGAGACTTCCCAGGGCATCTGTATAGAAAAGTTATGAAGCCAAATGTCGTCTATTATACATTTTCATTCAGCGATTTCGTATCTTGATGGATATAAAACACTGTAGAGAAAAATTGCTACAAATAAGCAAAAACTGGCTTACAAAGTGATTCCTTCCTCGAACATGCATACTAAAATTCAACAATCAATATCAATACTGATTAGCATTTCTATTTTTAGAGGGAAGTAGGTTCATTTGTTTTCCTCCTCTTTTGAGAAGCAACTGACCTGACCTGTATGTAATAAAAAAAATTATAGATTATGAAACTAAATATACTCAAATTTCTAACTATCTTGGCCATTTTCTAGCAGTATGCATGAGGGCAAGTTATTCAACATCCAGCTGATGTATCCTCATTTGAGACTAATCGTAGACATCACTTTGGATTAGTGCAGCATTAAATTCGATGATTTGTAAACATGCTGGCCTATTATAAGGATTCAGAAAATGCTGGTTCCCCTACTTCACATTCTTCAATGATTTGTGTTATATTTTATGATTTAAATAAATGTTAGTGACTTTTTAGGAGAAGGTGCAATGGCTTCTTGTTATAGGAATTGGAGAACTGGTCATGGTCACAGAAGAAGCAACTCTGGTGCTGGACTTATGAGAATTTTGTTATGCAAAAACATATTAAAGACAATTTTCAAAAAATATTTTAAAGTAGTTGAAACAAAAAAAAAGAGTTAAGATAGGCAGTGAATGATTTATAGCTGTGCGTCTCTAACCACGGAATTCATGTATCCTGGGACTTCCCCAGTGGTGTGCTTGGTCAATAGTGCAAGTCCTGGACCTACCTGGTACAAGTTTGTGGACCATTCATTTTTCGCAATGATAAGTAATTTAAAATGTGGTTTCACATCATATGGAACATAAAAATCATCTTCACATGCATTTTTAAGAGAAAATACAAGTCTTAAAAATCCTGTTGACATTGAAGGCGCTCAGGACATGCCACTCTAGAATATGCCACTACAGCACTATTGATTATTTTGAATAAGAGGAATTTGAAAAACAGTAGATGCAACAAAGCATTTGGACATTTCTTTTCTTCCTGAAAACAGGAAAGAAAACTCCCATGTACAAGGTTTCCACCCAAAATCCAGAGGGAAGGCAGACGTTCTTTTCTCCAGAGAAGGGGAGAGGCCAGGAAATAAACAATTCCTGGCAAATTAAACTCTTATCGTCTTTGTAATTTGTTATGTTTTCACTATTCACTGCCGTAGTCCAACCCTTTAGTCATTTCACATTTTCAAAATTTGCTACTCTTTGTCCATCCTTAGTGTTTAATTCTGTTTCCTTAGGTCTTTATTTTCTTGTTAGAACCCCCTTCATGTACCTGTAGAATTTTACTAAGTAAAATGTATGTACTTTTCCTCTGTGCATCTATCTGATATCAGATTTAATTCTTAGGCCCAGCCAAAGACCCTAAGAAGGCAGGGGTGAAGTTTTTCTTCCACTATGTCATACATTTACTCCTTTTTCCTGCAATTATGGGCACTTTGGTAGAGATGTTTGAGTGACATAAATCACTGAGTCACATGAAAAAGAGCCTTTGTATGATCATTTACATGAGAATATTAGAAATATGAGGGAACTGAGGAAGACCTCAAGAGATGAGGGTCAACCATGCAGATCTGTGAAGACAAAGCCAGGTAGCCAAATCAGGAAGAAAGAGCGTTCCTGGAGCCAAAACAGAGAGAGATTGACAGCTGAATGTGGTGTCAATCAGTGGACAAGCTCAACATCACCCCTTCCTTTAATAAAATAATGAATTTTTTTGGTGTTGTTCTTAAACTGCTTCCCATCGTTCCTTGGGAGTTTCATGCTAGGGAGCAGCTACCTAAGAACAGTTCCAGAATTGCCCAAATGATATGGTTAAGGGACAATGATTTCTAATTAGTCATTTTAACTCAAGATATAATTTAGCTCACCTGGAAAAGCAATGACTTTCCTCGTTTCAAGGAATCTATATACCCATATCAAGATGTATTTGATTTGAATGTCTATCCTCTCTAAAACTCACCTTGAAATCTAATTGTTAGATAATTGCCTCAGAAAGCCCCTTCCCCCCAAAGCCCCTTCCTACTCTTAAAGTTACAACTCCTCCCCAAGCACAGGGAGCGGCCCACTTATCTCATCACCCTATTCCAATTACCCACTGCCTGCCCCAAAATAACTCTTTCCCTCGGAGCAATAACTCCTTATTGGTTATCCCACCATCTCGTCACCATTCTGAGACTTCCCTATGTAAGGGTACATTTCTCCTCCCTCTCTCTCTCTCCCCCCCCTCCTTTCCCCTCTCACTCTGCTCTCTCTCTCTCTCTTCTCTTCTCTACTCTCTCCTCATCTCTCTCCCTTCTCTTTTTCTCTCCTCCTTGGTGCTGCTCTGCACCCTCCCTCCCCCATCAATAAAAACCTTTCATATAAGCCTTGGTGGTCTGTGAGATCTCTGCCAGTTGAGAGCCTTTCTTTCACTAATTGCTGTTATGGTCATATTAAGAGGTGGAACTGTTAAGAGGAGACAAGGCCATGAGGGCACCCTCATGAAGGATTAATGTCATCATTTCAGGAGTGAGTTTGATATCATGAGAATGGGTTGTGAAAACACAGAGGCCTTCTTTGGCCTTCTCTGTCTCTTGCTCTTCCACCTTCCTCCATGGGATGGTGAAGCATGAAGGCCTTTGCCAGGTGCCACAGCTCTGCTCTTAGACTTCTTAGCCTCTAGAACCATGAACCAAATAAACTTCTATTGTTTACACATTATCCACTCTGTGGGGTTCTGTTAAAGAAACACAAAATGGACCATGACATATGTGCATATTTTTCTAAAAAATAATTCTGAGTTTTAAGCAGATTCTCAAAGAAGTTCACACCTGCAAAAAGGATTAACAATCACAGGCCTAGACTAGGAAACTGTGTGCCCTTCAGTAATCTATTTTTTAATTGTTTTATTCTTTTCTAATCCCTATTGAATTTTTTAGAAAATGTGGATGGCAGATTACCCTCTGCAGTGGAGAAGGGTAGAATCAGTCTGCGGTAATCATGTCAGAAAGGGGCAGAGAGAGACAACATGTAAGAGCAAGTGACAAAGATGAGCAGCTTGAGGAAATCACACAACACCAAGTTTCACATGATGAGTCAATGTGAAGGTGATTGGTTGTGAGACAAAGGCAAGTGTCTGGTGGTAGCTGGATGAGAAAGTGATATGGGGCAGAATGAAGGTGAAAGAACGAGGGTGTATGGGAAACAGTAGTAGGTTGGTAAGAGTAAGAGCATAGGACATAACACAATAAAGACGATTTTCTCAGGAAGCCTTTCTCATTCGTTTTTATAGCACATAATTTTTAAAGTTTTGTAATAGCAAGTCACATGTCTAATATTAGATATTTCTAGCAAAAAGATACCCAGAAAACCTACTTTAACTTTTAGATTCAACAACGTCTAGTGCTAAAGATTTTGTAACTAGTATCATCCTGGTAGTAGCATACACAGAAGTAAAACTGTAAGTGAGAAAGAAGAAGATCAATGAGCAAAAGGGAGGAATAATCAAAAAAGGTTAATTTAGAACTGAAGGAATAAGAAGAAAGAAAAAAAATTTCCTAAAATTCTGTGTACCTAATACTTCTATCTCAGATTTTGTGTTACAGCTTTTGGAAATTAAATTGGTCTTTACAAGTCGTTTATCATTAACAGCACAAAAGGGATGGATTATAAACTCTAAGCTGTGACGGGTGAAATGAGAAATGAATTCCAGAGATCAGTCAGTAGACACAGGAAGCAGCCTGCCAGGAAGCTCTCCTAGAAAGATGGTGACTTGAAAGAGGGCAAAGCTCCCACCTTGGGACCATTTTCATAGCCTTCTGCCTCCCTCTTTCCCTTACTTCACTTCACCAAGGTGAAGGAACAGAAAGAATAAATCACTTTTACAGTTTTCTTCCACCCTGAGATTTGGAAATTCCTTGCATTCTTCCTATTCACCCTCAAATGGAAAAATATTTAGTCAATCCCCACCCCCAGCTTTTTCAAACACATAATTAAGGAATGCTTTAAAGCTTGAGCAGCTCAGTTTTTAACACATACTCCTTCCATTTGAAATGCAAAATGCAAATGCTAATGAGGGTGTCCTAGTCTGTCACCAGTTCCCATGCACAAAGATACTGGATTTAAAATATCTTCAGGATTATCTCTTTACATAGGTAATGAAGAACTCTGGAGTTTCAAACTGTAAGGTAATTGCACTCATTAATTATAGGCCACAAATCTTCACAATGAAGGTAGATGAATTATTTTTACAGTGGGATGGAAATAATTGAGCTAATGTCAAGCCTGTTTCTAGCATGGATTGAATGATCCAAATCTGTTTGAAGATGTTTCCTCTTATCTCTACCCCAATCACAAAGTACAGTTTGAACCTTGCCTTGTATAGTTGAGCCTTGGTCATAAACTTTCATTATTACTGCCCTCTCCAGGGGATGGAGCTTAATACACCTCTACACAAACATACACACATGTAGACAACTTTTGATGAGAACAGAATATGAAAAATAGTAACTTTATGGTGGAATGTTCTAGTGGATACTGCTTTCACCAAATGATTGAGGTTAATTTCACTACTGATAACTAATGTTGATTTCATGTCCCCCTTAGTGATAAGGACACTTTACCTGTATGGTACTCTTCTCCCATAACCTCAGACCAAACAAGAGGAAATTCTACATCGAAGACATCCTGAAAACACCTGACCATTCAAAGTTCTCAGAGTTGTGAAAAACTGAGGAACTGCCAAAGATTAGAGGAGAATGAGGAGGCATTTTGATTAAAAGCATATGGCATCCTGCATTGAATTCTGGAAGAGAAAGAAAAATACATTAGTAATATACCAATTACTGATTTTGACAGTACATAAAATGTTAACATTAGGGGAAATCAGATCAAAGTTTATAAGAGCTTTGTAGTATATTTTCAACTTTTTGGTAAATCCTGTTATTTAAAATACCTCATTCTCAAATATAGTTGCATTTAAGTACTATTGGGAAAACTTATGTTTCAGGGTTATTTACTTAAATATATTGATTATGTTGGTCTGGAGAGGGTAAGAAGTTGTATATATTTATTTTTTAAGATCATTTCCAAAAGACTCTGATATACGACTAGTTTTGGGAATCAACAACCTATGGAATTAAACTGTGTAGATCCCACACTATGCCTAGAATTTGTGGACAATTTTAGACTCTAAATGCTTCCCTCACAACCAGACAATAATATCATTTTTTCTCCACTCACAGGGCTTTCCAGAAGTCTCATATTTGCATCAAGTATATTGTGTGCCCATCATCTTTACTATCTTTTTTCTTCTGCTTCTTTGGAAGAAAACACAAGTTGACATGTAAAGATTCTCGAGTAGTTGAGTTTCAGCCCATTCTAAACTTATCTCTTTCCTAGTGAGAAACTGTTATATCTAATGACAGATAGCTTAGGTTAAACAGACCAATACTTTGAAAATGAAGATTTTGTTTCTCCCAATTTATGGTTTCATCAAAGCACCACTGATAAGTATTGTCCATCACACGTGCTTTAATAATAAATTGAAAAGAAGCAAAGTAGTGGATAACCATCTATAAAAGACTGAACCTGGACCTGCACATTTCACCGTTTACAAAAATTGATTCAAGATAGATAAAAGATTTAAATTCAAGACATGAAGCAATAAAATTCCTAGAAAGTGTAGGTAAAACTCTTGATGATGTCTGCCTAGAGAAAGATTTTATGGAGAAGACTTCAGTGGCACTTGCAACAACAACAAGAACAAAAATAAACAAATGGGACTTAATTAAACTAGAAAGCTTCTGCACAGCTACGGACACAAAAAACCAAAGGGAAAAGAGCAACCTTCATAGTGGGAAAAGATATTTGCATGTTATGAATGAGACAAAAGATTGATAACTAGAATCTATAGAGAATTCAAATTAATCAACAGAAAAAGAGCAAAGAATTCCACCTGTCACTGGGAAAGAGATGTGAACAGAACCTTCTCTGAGGAAGACAGATGAATGGCTAACAAACGTGAAAAAATGCTCATCATCCCTAAGTACCAGAGAAATGCAAATCCAAAACCACCCTGAGGTACCACTTAACCCAGTGAGAATAGCCCACATTACAGTCTCAAAGCTTCAGCTGCTGGTGTGGAGGCAGAAAGGAACACTTCTACACTGCTGGTGGGACTGCATCTAAGACAGCCTCTTTGGAAGAAGTTTGGTCTAATTCAAATTAGACCTCCTATTTGATCCTGAAATCACATTACTAGGCATCTACCCAGAAGAACAAAAATCATTTTATCCTAAGGACATTTCCACTAGATTATTTATTGCAGCTTAATTTACAATCACCAAGATGTAGAAACAACCTAAATGCCTACCAACCAAGAAATGAATTAACAAACTGTGGTATATGTATGCCATGGAGGAATATTCAGTCATAATCACTGTTGTACGTGGATGCATGTAGTAAGGTAGCACAAGCAAGAAGGGTCAAGTGATCTTTGTTTCCACTTACAGGGACAGGTGGTTCAACAGATAAAACCATCCTCTGGGCTTGAGGACCAGATTTCTCCCCTTGGTCATCTAACAGTTTCTCCCAATTCTCAGAAGCTGGGTAAGAAACCAGGCCGGTCAACGCCACTAGCAACTTCTGCTCCGGCTTCCCTCCCATCACAGAGGCCAACTCTTGCATTTGCTGACTGTGGTGGCGCCACCATCCTGAGGACCCAAATATGCTCCAGGCACTGTGCAAAGGACCAGTTTACACCATCTCACTTTATTCTTACTGTGGCCCACTGGGACATCAGGTCATTAAAAACTTGGACCAAATCACATAGCCAGTCAGGAACAAAGATAGGACGCCCAGATGGGAATCTGAATCTGTTCTCAGCACAGTACTAAAGGCCTGAAACCCGGCACTGTAACACTGGCTGAGAAGGCGTGAAAAGACCCCCTGGGGAGCAGAGCAGCCGGGAGGTGCCCTGGCGGCCCGTATCTCTCCATCTCCAGCGCTATCGCCTTTCTGGGTTTTTTACAGCTTGTCATTGAGGGCGAGCACGATGTTCCCGAGTGGCAAGAAGTCCTCCTCGGTTCAGGGTGGCTGCTGGAGAAGCCTCGTGACTCCTTAACCTGCTGCTGCCAGAGCCGCACCAGGGCCAGAATTAGTCTATAGCTCAGGCTGCCCCGGGCGGGCGCAGCTCAGGGACCACACTGCCTGCCTGCCTTGGCTGCGCCTTGAAATCCAGGCCTGGCTCCGCTCCGCACACCTGGTCCTGGCCGCTAAGGGCTCATGGTACCTCTCTGGCCAGGTACCGGTGGCGCTCACGAGGCAGTGACCAGTGTTACCAAGTGTCAAAGCTCTTCTCCCTCTTTTTCTTTTTTATGACAGTAGCAAAGGTTTCCACATATTTAATTTAATCCTCAGAACAACCCTATGGAGTAGGTTCCTATCAACTCCACAAATGAGAAAACGTAACCACCAAGAGGTTAGTTAAGATGCCTCAGGTCATATAGCCAGAATGTGGTGGAGCCAGGTGTACCCGGAGATGGTGACACCTAGGGGCTACTTTCTGATCGATTCCTATGTATCACTGCCCTTTGGAAATATACTTGGCAAAACTTTAAAACAGTGAAATAGAATTTCTTATCCCAGCTGGGTCCAGATTATGCTCAACACTAAAATGGTTTAGTTGGTGTGCATGGAATCATACCATCTGCGCAACAGTTAGCTGAGATGTGTAATACATTTTCCAATAGCTTATAATCTTTCAAAAAGTACACCCAGTGTCATGTGTGTGTGTGAGTCATTTTTTTTCATGCTTCTTTCATTCTTACACAATAGACAACTTTCCTGGGTCCAAGAAAATCTCCAACATGGAAAGCTTGAGATTCAAGGCTGTCGTGTCCTTTGAATGTCAGAAGAGATGTCTGGTGGAAGAGGTGTAACATTAAAAAAAAAAAAAGAGCCATTTCCTTTCAAAGTGTGAAGCAAGTTAGGCAGAAAACATCACAGCCTGACATCAACAAACCTTCTACCTCTAGGTCTCTTCACAACTAACCACGCTCATCTCAGGTCTCTACAAAATGCCTGCGTATTTTTGGTTGTAAAGTGTTTCCAGTGAATTTCACAAAACAAATAAATGAAACAAGCCTGTGTTGTTGTTCCGAAGAACTCCAGTCTATTACAACGAGGGGAACACCTGCTTAACAAATATTCTGGGTGATAAATCACAGAAGGCTGCATTAATCAGGGCAGCCTAAAGCTGGTGAGTGCAATTATGGATGTGTCACCCTAGGGAAATCGCCTGATCAAGGCTCCTCAAACCCCAGCATAAACATCCCTGTAAACCTCAAATTCTTGCCCAAAGACGATTGCACCTAATTTGGGGACTTAGAACGTTTTGTCCTTAGGGTATTGAAAGGCTTCTGGCAGGGCTTTATCCAATATCCACAGTAATGAAGCCTTGTTCTGCGAGCTCTATTAATGGCGCGATGATGGAGTGCCTCCACTACCAATTGGGAGCAGTCTTCACACATCACAAGTGAAAAGAAACAAAAACAGAAACAAAACTTGAGTCTTAGCTTCTCCTATTCTCATATATTGTAGTTTTTCACCAATAAATGGGTGGAAGTGAGAGCTGTATCTCCCCATTAATATAAATGCCTATACTTACCTTAGTTGATTGTTTTAAATGTTTAACTGTTAGATCACTATTTCAAAAACTATGAACAAATGAATATATTTAAGTCTAAAATGTGAAGAATTAAACAATTATTATTGAATTTTTTTTGGATTATGCATCTCACTGGTAATTGACACAGATGTTAGCTATGATATTATCATCCTTAAAATATTTTCTTATTTTTCCTAGATCAAAAAAATTAGGGAAATCCATGTGGGTGTTGAAATATTCATAGCTGCTGAGTCCTGATGGCTCATGCCTATAATCTCAGCACTTTAAGAGATCAAAGTGGGAGGATTGCTTGAGGTCGGGAGTTTGAGATCAGCACAGGCAACATAGCCAGATTCTGTAAAAAAAAAAAAAAAAAAAAAAAAAAATTAGCTAGGCATGGTAGTACAGACTCAATCATAGTCTCAGGTATGGGGTGGCTGAGTCAGTGGGACCACTTAAGCCTTGAAGTTAGAGGTTACAATAAACTATGATTGAGTTGCTGCACTCCAGCCTGGGCAACAGAATGTGACCTGTTCTGAAAAAAAAAATTAAATTAAAAAATAAAAAGATATATATATATATATATATATATATATATGTCAAGCATGGTAGCTCATGCCTGTAATCCGGGAAGCCAAAGCAGAAAGATTACTTGACCTTGACCTTCAGGAGTTCATTACCAGCCTGACCAACGGTGAGACTCTGTCTCTACTAAAAGGACAAAAATCAGGCCAGGTGTCATGGCCTCACCTGTAGTTCCAGCTACTTGAGAGGCTCAAGCAGGATGATGGCTTGAGCTCAGGAGTTTGAGATTGCAATGGGCTATGATGAGCCCACTGCACTCTTAGCTGGCAGCTGGTGTGGCAAGTGAGGCTCTATCTGAAATAAAAAACCAACTAACAATACTAATAATTTCAAGGGCTAGGTCAGTTTTCCTCTGCCAAAGCTCTCCTGCATGTTACACTCTGCGTTGTGTGAAAACACACGTCCCCCACCCCTTCTCCCACGGTTTTGTCCTGTCAGCACACAGCCGACCTCACAATGCCGCCTGGCACTGTTTATTAGCACTTTATGTGTGCTTACCATCTTACCCTAGTTCCCGCTAATAACTGTTAAGTCCCTTTGGGACAAGAATTACCACAGTTTTGTGTTTTCATTGTTTTTATTCCATCTTACACTCAATTTACATTTGATAAGTAATTAAATTTTCAAGAAAATTGGTGCCACTTTTGCTTTTGGATAATATGGAATACTAAATTAGAAGATGGCATACTTCTAGAAAGAGTTGCCAGAGTAGGAGAAAAAGATTTCTGTCTGAACTAGGTTTAGATCCCCATGACAAAAAAGATGAAGAAGAGAAAAACATCTACATAATATTTTTATGTAGAAGATTATTTTCAATAGAAGTTCTATGTGAGTGACATGGGAGATGTCAGAAATGAAGACCCAGAGAAACCTGGAAAAAGAGCCTTGTTACGCTCAGGTTTGGTGCAGAGGAGATGGTCATGCAGAAGTGGAACTGGATGGAAGAGAGTATGACCTCATGGTGACATACTCGGGTGACATGGCAGGGCCTGTTTGTTCAGATTCTTGGCCTCTCCATGTGACATTCCCCCTTTCTGGGTTTAGGAGAAGACACCTGTCACACAAGGGTCTTCCAGGGAGCTAGTCAAAGAGTGGTCTCTCTAGGTTGATGGCCTGTTTCAGGGGAGAAGGGTGAGAGGAAGCTGAGAGGGGCCTTCCTGCTTCTGTTGTTTTCTCAATACCAAGGTGTCACATTTGGAGTAGCATTTTTTTTTTTTTTTGCATGCCATCACCAGTGTGTTTATAAATTTAGTTTATAACAAAATCAACATTGCATACTTAACCTGGCAGGGGAGATACCATGATCACAAAAGTGGATTTCCCAGGGCAAGGCTTATCCATTGCCCTCTGGTGTGCTGACTTCTGCAAACGTCCCAAATGTGAGACTGCATAATTTGTGGGAGTGGGGGACGGTTTTCAGGTTTTCACACTCTCCTCTGTTACAAAAAATAGCAAAAAAAAAAAAAAAAAAAAAAAAAAATCAACTTTTCAGTTTAGCAGGAAAGATGATTTATTTAATAAATAAGGGCAGCAAATTGTTCTCCATCT
>NW_003852427.1:17430227-17436934 GCF_000181295.1 Otolemur garnettii | reverse complement strand
AAAAAAAAAAAAAAAAAAAACTAAATCCATATGTCCAAAAACCTTGTGAAAACCTTAATAAATAAGTAGCAGGGAAATTTAAATTAAAGCAACAGTGACATATCACCTTATTCTCGTCAACATGGCAGAATTTAAGAAAACTATTGCTACCAGAAATATGCAAAGAAGAAGGTAATTTTATGCATTTCAGCTAGTAATATGAATAGTTAATGCTTTCGTTGAAAACAATCTTACAATGGCTGTAAAAATCAAGATTGAATATGCTCTATCCCAGGAGTTACACTGTTGGGAATCTATTTCATAGAAACAAAAATGAAAATACCAGTAAATAAAATTATATACACATGGATGCTTGTTGCCAAATTGGTATATAGTGAAAAAATAAGAAAAATAACATATCAGAGTATCACTAGTGGACTTGGAGGGTTTATCCTGTGCATTGTTGAGTGAGAATAAAGTGTGGGATAAAGAAAAGAAAGTGTGATTTGATTCAATATTTGCAAAAGAAGGACACACCTCCCTATATTTGCAGGTATTATAATCATAGGTATGAATATTCATAGGTACGTGTGTGTTTTATGTAACTATATATGAACATGAAAAAATTGTAAAAGGATATGTCCTAGGCTATTTACACGGGACGTTGTTCACCGGGCAGAAGATAAGAAGAAAACAAAGAGGAGGGTCAAAAAAAGTTGTAACAGGGCAGCCCCAGTGGCTCAAAGGAGTAGGGCACTGGTCCCATATACCGGAGGTGGTGGGTTCAAAACCAGCCTCAGACAAAAACTGCAAAAAAATAAAAAGTTGCAACTAAAAAGCCAATGACAAACCTGCAAGTGTTGGAGAGTGAGCATGGAGGAGGTGGTTAGGTGAAGGCGTGTGTCTGGTGGTGGCTGATGGGAAGGAGGATTCCATTTATATAATTGTGTAAAATTATGTACACGTGCATATTTATAGATTTTTTTTAATGCAATGAAATATAATGAATCTGGCCGTTCTATAAAATGTCTCAGCAGCACCTTCATTACATCACCAGTGGTTTCATTAACTGGTCATTCTAGCTCATCACGCCATTCTTCTCCTGAATACGAATAAAGAAAAGCTAAGCGTTCAGCCTAATCATTTTTATTTTTTAATTTACGAAAGGTAAGGTGCCTTGAGCAGTAACCTCCTGGAGATAGCATTATACACTGGAAATAATCTAGACTTCGAAGCCAAACTTACTGAGGCTCAAAACTCAGCCCACTCACTAATTAATTGTCTACCCTGGGATAAGGTGCTTAATACACGTATTTCTTGCCTTCAGCGTATCCATCTGTAAAATGGGGAGAAGGAAACCTACCCTGAAGGACTGTGCTAGAGACTGAGTTATGTAACGTGCAGGAGCAGGACTCAGAAGGTTGCACATAAAATATATCAACATAAGCTACAGACCCGGACAGGTGGGGGGCCAGGAAAATCATGTCGTGCTGGATTTAATGGATATTTTTGATGTGGAAGCCATTTGAAAAATGATTATGCACAATTAGTTGCCTTCATTTCCTGTAACACCAAGGTGCAGGAAATCATCTCGGAATTGTCTGCGCAGGACTCAGGTTTGCCCAGTGGGATCTCTGCTCACCCTGGTTGGCTTGCCCAGTCTGTTCCGAGTTGTTTTCATATATTGTACAGATGGAACATGCTTTCAGATACACCAAGTTGTCCTCTACAAAGGAAGAATTTATGAAGTCCTGTGGTTTTCATTTCATGAAAAGTGGATGTAATTTTTTTTACATCATTCAGCTAAGATTATAGGTGCTTTTCCCTAATAGAATTTTCTTCTTATGTATTGGCCTCATTTCTAAGAAAATAGGTTTACTTGTACACTAAATCCATCCAGACAAACTGAAGGTCTAGCTACGGAGGAGCCAGATAAATAAGATAGCACTGAATTTAGTGGATATTTTTAACATAGAAAGCCCTGTGGAACATGATTATTCACAATTCATTTTTGAAAGAAAACTTACGGATTGAATTAAGCTTCAAACTGGGAAAACTAACATTTGTAAACATTGAAAAAGATTACTGCCAAGTTTAACTTTTCTGAACATTGGGATAAATTCAGCGGAGTCTTCACGTAGATAGCTCATTTGATGTTAATCTATTCTAGGATATTTAAAATTTTTGTTGTAATTTATAATCCAGACACCTTTCATATGTTTCATTTTTCCATTTACAAAACAGGATTCACTTGTGAATTCCTTAGAACAATTTTAATAGTGATCTTCTAGGGTCTTTTAAATTACTCTATTAAAAGTCATCAGATAATCCAGTACCTTTCTGTTCTTCCGATTATAATTTTCCTATGCCCCTATGGCTCCTAATCTGTAAAAGCTCCTTCTTCATATTTTTCTAATAACCTTATACTGTTTCAAATATTTTTAAGCATCTCCTATAGAGCAACATTGACTGAGCCAACGAATCTGATAAGGCAAAATTTAAAACAAATATTTTCCATAAAAACTAACTGGGACAGTTCACAAAAATCTTTATTTCCTCTGTTCATTGTACCATTTTGGTGATAAATTTGGTCTACTCTGAATGGCCCTATATGAGTAGAAAAGGCTGGTTAGCTCAGATTGCTACCTTCACCACATCTGAATTGCCTTCTTTATATAAAGGAACTCTTCTTTATTCCTGTACTGTATTTCATTCTACATGTCAAGCCTTCTGTAAGGTATTTTTGGTTGCTTTTCAATGACTCTCTGGTCTCCTTTTAGAAAGAAGCTCTAACATTCAACTTTCAGAATAGGATCCATGTACCGTTCTATTATTCTTTTTATTTACATGATTTTCTTTCTGTGATGTTTTTCACCTTCTAAAATTACCCCTCCTTATTATGACCGGGAAAACCACATACAGCAAAGACGTGATGAAAATGCCAATCATCACATCACTTTTCTCATGGTCTCATAAGATTACCAAATGGACTCTTCTTCTTGTTCACACAAATGAACACAAACCCATAAATGGAAAAAAAAAAAGGTAGTTTTTGGTTGGTTGGTGATTCTATTTTCAGAATAGTAGAATAATATCCTCATTTCCTCCCAGCTTGTTTTTGTTTCTTCTCACTTCATACATCGTGAATAACCCTACCTATCAGTGGATATTTATCTATGTTTCCCCTGTTTTGATGCCCACACGTTTTAACAGAAATATATACAAATACTGCTAGCTGGTTTAATATTTTTTGATAGCATTTCTTCTTTTTGTTGAGATTTATGTCTTTAATTGGCAATTTCCTAGCCTATCTTTCTCCCTTTAGTGTTTTACCCAGCTTTGTTAAGATACAATTGACAAATAAGATATACACGTAAGGTGTACAATGTGATACTTTGATATGTATGTGCTTTGAAAAATTATAACCGTAATCATACTAATTAGCATATATGTCATTTCCCATAGTTGTCTTTGTGTGCGTGGCGAGAATACTTAAAATATACTCTCTTAGCAAATTTTTAAGTACATTATGATATTAACCATAGTCACCAGGCTGTACACTTCTCTCTTAATCTTTAAACTGATCCTGTCTCTTTTTTTGGTCACCACCTTTGGGAAATGATGGGCACGCCTAATATTTGAACCATCATGCCAAAGATCCCTCATTTCTTTCCACAGTGTCTCATCGTCCAAATTCCCAGTTAATGTGAAATGCTGGATAGTAATTAAATCAGGCAAGAAGTGAAACCATGTTTCCCAGATTTTAATACGACTGGCCTGTTACTCCTCAGATATTATAAGTGCTTGAAGGAAATCTCAGAGGTGAAACCCGAGTGAGCTACTAAGATAACGAGAAGTTCTGATAGCTTGAATCCCCATATACTTCTCAAGCTGCTTGACGTGGAGGTCATGGTCTATGTGATTTTTCCCCAAGGAATGTCATGCTCGTGAATTATACATAGGGTTGGCTCAGATCAGTGAAAGGATAACCTATGGGAATACTAAGTCTAAGAAAATGGTTTGACCTCACAAAATATTTATATTTTCTGTAGGCGTTTGGAACAATTTTTCCTCAAGTTTTGTCTCCCATCTTCACATATGCTAAATCTAGGCACCTGCCATTGCCAGGGGTGTGGTGCTGGAGCAGTTAGCCCTCTTCAGCAATTGCTTCAGCCAGGAGAGCCCTTGACCATGGCCAGCCCCTTGCAGGTTTCCAGACCCAGCCTTTGCTGACACAGGGCAGCTTTAAAGGGTCATTTGATGTTCAGAACCTCCACAGGCTGGACAGAAGCTTCCTGCGAGATGGGCATTGCAACTAGAGTTCTCCAGCAGCCCAAGCCTGCTTCAATCCTGTCCTTCTATCTCAAAGTGCTAATATCCATACTAAACTCATCTCCCCAAACTGCCTCCTCCCTTGAACTTTTAAGAGAAACTTCTTTTATCTAGGCTTGAGATCTCACAATCATTTTCAAGCTTGCCGTTCCTTCACACCTTATGCCTGTCATTCAACACAGTTTACAAATTTATTCCTTCTCAATGTCTCTCGCTGTTCTGCTTCCTTCTCTTCAGAGTTTATTGCTACATCTGACAGGTGTAATAGGAGGCTTCCCTTATCTCCAGCTCTGACCTTTTCTTCTATTTCACATTTTGCAGCCAAGTATTTTTCTCGAGTAAATTTCTGAGTGTATTGAACCTGATCAAAACCATCAGACATTCTGAGTGGTCGTTCGGGATTTCCAGTTCTCCTTTCTCTGGGCACGTGGTAGGATTTCTCTTCCCTACTTTTGCAAATTTGGACCTGACCTTGTAACTCTCTTTGGGGAAGGAAATGCGGATGGAGTGGATGCCCCTCGTAGATGGCAGTCTGTAGGAAACTTAGACCATTGGTGCTGTTGTAACAAAATACCATAGACCAGGTATTTAATTACAACGCAGAAATTTATTTCTCACAGTTCTAGAGGCTGGAAAGTCCAAGACCAAGGAACAGCCTGTTAGGTGTGTGGGGAGAGCCTTTCTACTGAGTCCTTCTATGGCAGGAGAGCTATACCCTGTGTCCTTATGCAGGGAGACCAGAAGGGCAAAGGAGAATGGACTAACTCATCTCAATCCCTTTTATAAGACACTAATCCCTCATGAAAGCAGAGGCCTCATGGTCTGATCGCCTCCTGAAAGGGCCTCACCTTAAAACTGTCATACTGATGATTAAATCTCAATGTGAATTTTGGAAAACACAAGAATATTCGAACTGTAGCAGAGCCTGTGTGTGCGTATCTTTTCCCTGCCCCCCCTTCCATGGTGACATTTTGGATGGTGAAAACATTTCTGATGGTTCAGCCTGTATCCCTGGATCCCACAAACATGAAGCCACGCCCTCACCCACCTGAGATGAACATATAGCAGGAACCAGAGGCAGAGATTTCCTTCTGTCTTGAAGCACTAAGACTTCTGTTCTGAATCTCATCATAACCTTTTAGTCTCTTCTGTGTGATACAGGTTCCTACAGCAATCGGGATAAAATGAAATATCTTAAAATCCTCCACCTGGTCCTAACCCAACGTCCCAAGCCTGTCTTCCGCTCTTTTTCTCAAATGGACCCCAGCTCTGACTAATCTGATCTCTTTGTTATTTCTCTCAATGAATTGTACCAGGGATATTTTTGATCATGTTCTTCTACTGCTTAGAATTTGCAACTCCATTTTTTTCCCATTTAAATTATTTGCTGCCTCGTAGGCAAGCTTAATCCAGATTTTCCATGAATCCTTACCTGACCACCCTAAGGCCCCGAGATTTTGAAGTCATGTAACCTTTTGAAATTGAGTGATATCATGTGAACTATTCATGTTACTCAATGCCTGTCTTTAAGTGAGGCTAGAAACGGATTCCTCCTGTCCCTGCCCCTCAGAAAACAGCATTACTATAATCTCAACTAGGGTTTCAAAATTATCTGAACTTCTATTTTCACTATTCACCAGGAAATGAGGTCCACATTCTTCTATCTCAGACTGGTAAATGACCACCATATAAATTCATCATATCCATAAAGCTAGCTAAATAAGGCATGATTATTATGACATAGAAGATACATTTTAATATTTATGCAAAGCTCTTATACTGTTTATTTAATATTATTGTAGCTCTTAATATTATGCTAAATAAACTACACCTTTATTAATATTATTAATATATTAGGCAGAAATTTTTTTTTCTGGAGAATAACAAGCTTGTTTCTTACTTTCATTTCTGTTAAAAGTTTTTTATAGTCTTAGCCTTCTAATAATTTTGTACCCCATCTTTATAGGCAGTAATATTGATTTTTATTTTCTATGTGTTGGCAAAATTTTAGGTGATCTTATTACATTTGTTTTTTCTTTTGTTTTGTTTATAACCTTATAGTCTATGAAGTTAAAAAATTTACTTATACAATTTCAATCAACCTTAACTGAAACTACAAAGATCCATCATGGTCATGTTCCACTGATAAAATAAAAAGCTTATAAAATCTTACATGCTAAACAATACTTTTTAAATTAGTTTGGTTTTTGAATATATGTATATGTGTGTGACTGTATATATATATGTGTACATGCACACACATATGTGCATATATACAAGTATACACACACACTCACACACACAAAGTCAGACAATTAAGTTTGTGAACTCATCCTGGAAAAAGTGCTCCATACCTCATTTCTGAATATCACTATGGTCATATTCAAAGTACTCCC
>NW_003852427.1:17425551-17429102 GCF_000181295.1 Otolemur garnettii | reverse complement strand
CCCTACAAGTAGCTATGTTCATATTAATTTTGTACAGAGGAAACTTAGGCTCAGCAAAATCAAAGATATTATTTAATGTCACATTCTTAGTAAGTGGCAGAGCTCGGATTCAAACTCAGTTCTCTCTGGTATTAGAGTCCATGTTCTATGTCCTATGCTCTGTAATATAATGTCTCTTTTGTCTACATTCCAAAGTGAAAAAGCTCAGAGAAGAGGATTCTGAGTTCAGCTTAGCCTCTCATTTTTGGGAGTTTCTTAATATGGTATGGGTTTTTGTACATAAGGTATAATATTTTAAATTAATTTAGGGGTTGGAAAAGTTTAGGCATAAAAATATTTCCATTCCAGACAACAGAGAAGGAAGCTTCAATTATTGGATATAAGTAATGTATGTAATTATTCAATATGATATATAAAAATGTAGGCAGAGGAGGAAAATGAAATAAAATGAAATATAGGTTTAGTAATTTCTTTTATTGTTAACATTTCAGATTAATATGAAGGTACAGATGATCAGGTTACATTGTTTGCATTTGTTAGGTCAAGTCCAAGTTGTGATTGGGCCCTTCACCCAGGGGATGTGCCATAACCCTCACACTGTGCACAGTGGGTGAGAGTGTACCCATCTCCCTCCCTCCTCTCTTCTCTCTGTTCCTCTCTGCCAAATTTAATTCTGTTTTTCTTTCATATAAGTGTATAGTTGTTTATCTATTGGTTTGGTATTAGTATTGTATACATTATATACTTGATTTTCCATTCCAGTGATACTTCACTAAGAAGGATGTTCTTTAACTCTATCGAGGTTAACACAAATGATGTAAAGTCTCCATCTTTTTCTGGCTGAATAGTATTCCATGGTCTACATATATGACAATTTATTAATCCATTCATGAGTTGATGGGCACTTGGGTTGATTCCACATCTTGGTGATTGTGAATTGAGCTGTGATGAACATTCTAGTGTAAATATCCCTATAGTGAAATGACTTTATTTCTTCTGAGTACATACCTAGTAATGGAATTGCAGGACCAAATGGAAGGTTTACTCTTAGCTGGTTGAGCATTCTCTATATTTCTTTCCATAGAGGCTGGATTCATTTGCAATTGCACTAGCAGTGTAAAAAGAGCTACCTTCTCTCCACATCCATGCCAGCATCTGCAGCTTTGGGTCTTTGTGATGTGGACTATTCTCACTGGGTTAGGTGGTATCTCAGGGTGGCTTTGATTTTCATTTCTCTGATGATTAGGGATGATGAGCATTTTTTCACGCATTTGTTGGTCATTGGTCTATCTTCTTCAGAGAAGTTTTTTTTTCTTTTCTCTGGCCCACTTACAAATGGGATTGTTTGCTCTTTTCTATTGAGTTTTCTTTAGATTCTAATTATCAGCCCTTTGTCAGATTTGCAGCATACAAGTATCTTCTCCCATGCTGAAGGCTCTCTGTTAGCTTTAGTTGTTGCACCTTTAGCTGTGCAGAAGCTGTTTAGCTTGATCATGTCCCATTTATTTATTTTTTGGTCTTGCTTCAATGGCCAAAGGGGTCTTCTTTAAATCTTAGCAATAGAGTAATTTAATTCTAAGCAAAAAAGAAGTTCTTGAAGAATCACATGCTGTATATCATCTTTATTAAGGTACAAATAATTTAAAATTATTCTTGATATGCTCAGTACATACATATAAACGATAAAAATATACAAGAGAGCAATGTATACATAATAGAGCAAGTATATATTAATGTTTATAACCTTCAGAAGCAGTAATATTATCTAAAAAGGAAAGTGAGGGAATGATGGATAAGATTGGGGATGATTGCTGCCCGGTTTGAAGTAATAGATTGGTGGTGAAGGTTCTGTACAATTAGATGTAGATTTTTCGGTCATAATTTTAGGGGTTGTAGTGTTCTAGGCAATTATTATGTTACTGAAATTAATAAATGTGTGAAAGAAAGCAAGCAGAACATTCGTAGATTAATTAAGCATCCTGCATAACCCAATTTTGTGTGCCTGCAGTCTAAGAAAAAAAATTAATCCAGAAGAAACAAGTATCTCTAGACCATACAAAGAACAAGAGAGTATATGTAATTTGTCACCTACCTCAGCTTAGACTTACATTCTTTTTGTGGATATTAGGCAATTTAATTTGTTTTGAGACAATGAGATCTCAGCCCATTATCCCACTGTACACAGCAATCTCGTCTTCTACTTTATGCCATTTTTTGGATCATAAAATATGCCCATTGTAACTGTGCTTCAAAACTAAAACCCAGTTTCGCCCATAGGGTTTTCCAGAGGTGAACACCACATGGTCTTGACACACCTCCCCCTGCCCAGGCATCCCTGAGCTGCCTATAGTTCTCCTGCCTTCCTGGTTGGATTCTATTTCAAACTCTTTGACTGACATGCTACGCTCCCTCCACCTCCACTTGCTTGACGAAGTCCTCTGTCTCCTGTCATTTTCAACTTAGATGTCACCTGGGAAACCTTCCACAACCTCCCTACCACCCACTCTTGCCTGGGCTAAATTTATCTCTCTGTGCTCCGATGTTTCCGCATATTACAGTATCTAGAAGCTTAAATATTTGCCAGTGTTTTTCCTAATTAGACTGTGAGCTTCTGGAGAACAAAAATCTATGCTTCATTTATTTTTGTACATCTATAATCTGACTCCATATCAGCTATCTGTTTTTTTCTCATTTTCATTGCATTTCTTGATGTGCAACTTATAAATCAAGCAGAAGAAAACACCCTGCTTCTCATACTTTTGTGCTAGTACATGTTACAACTAAAACAAATATTCACTGTTATATTTATTGGATGAATGTTAGGTAAGTGTTGCAAATAATTTATGCTTTAGCAGCTAAGTGCCAAATCCCACCTTAGGTAGAGACACATATGTTATAGCTATGGCTACTATTTTAATTGATATCAAGGCTACTATTTTAATTAATATCAAGGCTATGCATATCGCTGCTAAGAATTTTCCATTCAGATATATGAATACTTAAAGATGGGGTGTACTTGAAGGAAAACATTTCTTCATGGAGTTATGTCAACCCATTGGTCATATGTAAATATTTAAATGGACACTTTTTGCCTCTGTTTTCTTTCTTTTCTTTTCTTTTCTTTCTTTCTTTCTTTTCTTTCTTTCTTTTCTCTCTTCTCTCTTCTTTTTTTCTTTCTCTCTCTTTCTTTCTCTCTCTCTTTCTTTCTTTCCAGTTGTTACTTCTGTTTTTCTAGCTGGCTGGGGCCAGGTTTGAACCTGCTACCCTTGGTGTATGGGACCAGCACCCTACTCCCTGAGCCACAGATGCTGCCCTTTGTCTCTGTTTTTAAGGGGTTGAGTTTTGCTTTATATTTTTGTAACTATGCATCAGAATGCATCAAGATATTAATTAGAAACAAAATGCATTGTATTGCCTATTTGTCCTATATTATTTATTTATTTATTTAGACAGAGTTTCACTTTGTCAACCTCGGTAGAGTGCATGGTATCATAGCTCACAGCAATCTCAAACTCCTGGGCTCAAGTAATTCTCTATTTTCAGCCTCCTGA
>NW_003852427.1:17418516-17425139 GCF_000181295.1 Otolemur garnettii | reverse complement strand
TGGGAGGCTGGGGCAGGAGACTTGCTTGAGCCTAGGAGTTGGAGTTGCTGTGAGCTGTGATGCCACGGCACTCTACCCGGGGGGATAGCTTGAGGCTCTGTAAAAAAAAAAAGGAGTTGTTGTTTTTGGGGTTTTTTCTTGCTTTGCCCCTTGCCCAAAATTTTTTTTGCTTTAAAAAAAAATCTCAATCCTAGTTTTCTTCATTCTCTCAAGATATGTGTTATTTATTCTCTGCTAAAAAATACATCTTGGAGAGATAGTGTGGTTACTAGAAAGGGAAGGGGATTTAATTTGAGACAGAAAGCGGCATCTGTCTGTCTCTTGGATTAGTTACTTGTCTTTTGTAAGCCTCAATTTCCCTATCTGTCAAATGGAGAGAAAGCCCCATGGTGGTGAGGGCTGCAGATGGTGCCCTCAGCACACGGGGGTGGAGTACGTATGTGCTCAGGGCTCAGGGGCCATTATTACGAGATACGACAGGAAGAGAAGGCCAGTCACCTTAAATCTTTGCATCCTTCATCTTTGGATGGGCTTTGGTTTTTAGATCTACATGTACAGCCCACTTGTAATGAGTGTTTATAAGAGTTAATGAAGCTTTTTGTGAACCAGTACTACCAGATAGAGAACATAGCCTTTGTGTGACCTGAGTGCTTTCTGATGTCCTCTGAGTAGTGGCTGGGGTTTATAACGGCTCTGAGTGTAAGCAGTCTGGTCAGTTTGTATGACAGGAACGTAACTGGTAGAAACAAAGCAGTTTGGAGGGATACCTGTTTCTTCATATCTCCAATGTGTAGGTTGCCAAGTGAAAGAAAATGTGTTCATTTTGTTCAGAATTGGGTCTCAAAACACTGTAAACAATGAACAATTTTAGATTTAATCTACATTTTTGTGTGCGCTGCTTTAGAGATCCGTCTTTATGGCTGTGGCTGGAAGTGAAACTTCTGATCCGTGCTCCCTGGGCATGTGCTACAGACACTGCCGGGAAACAAGCCCCAGGCTGGTGCGTGTGCCTCGCACTCGGCCAGGAGCAGGGTCTGTGTCTTTGCGCCGATTTCTAATTCTTTCTCCAGGGGAAAAATTTCAAGCCCGAAATAACCTTTTAGGTTTTGTTTAGCTCCTATCTAGTCACTTCAAATACATAGGTGTTTTTTTCCTTTTCAAAAAAACTTTCTTCCTGCTTCTGAATGAGGATTTAGTTAAATGCCTGTTTAAGAATTGATGAGTAATTTAAAGGATTTAGGAGAACATTCTGTGCCATTATATGCAGATACATGCCATGCCTGGCTCCCTGTGTCATTAACCTGGCAGTCATTTCACGCATGACTCCCCATCTTATTAAGCTAGCAGTATGGAATATTTGATTTACTAAACTGGTATGAACTACTTAGTGTGCTAATATAAGAATATAACTTCCAAATTTCTTTGGAATAGCTATCTTCAAAACAGATTCTTGAAGACGATGACATTATTTTGACAGCTGTGCTCAGTTTCTAAACGTCTATTTTAGGGAGCGTCTTACAACTGGTGGAAATGTACCTGTGTGATTTGAATGAACCATGCCATAGTTGAAAATGAAAACCAGCACAGCAATAACAGCCCTTACAGTTCTGTACCCAGGCATGCCGCAACCCAGGTAAATAAATTTGGTAGAAGCGTTTGCTACTAGACAAGATGCGTAACAGTATGTGGTGGCTGAGAGTCTGCCACTGGGCTCCCAGTTACCACAATGCTCTAAAACTCCTTTTATAGCCAAGGCCCCCCTGGCTTTCCCTGGCTTTCGTTGCCATAGCAGCATTCATTGGCCATGGGATTTACGGAAAAAAAATAAAGATGGGAGAAGAGGGCTGCATAATTGTAAAGTTGGTGCAGTGCCAAATGTAGCAGGAATTATAAATTCAGGAAGCTGGATCCTTCCGTTAGTGTCCATTTCAGCTGGCACCTAATGTCACCCACATAATCACAAACCACTCTGTCATCATTCAGACCAGCTGCACGAAATGAGACAAAGGAAATTTAGCTGCGATGGAAGGAATGGTAATTTAAAAGGCTTTTAAATGATGTTTTCTATGTTCTTCAATCAACAATATTTTTAAACCTTTAATTTTTTTTCCCTGCAATAAAATTTCCTCCTTGCGCTGGCTTGACGGATGATATATTAGCACCAAGTTGGCCAAAAAAATGTCAGTGACTAGCAGGGAGGTCAGATACATCCAAAAGGAGTTAAAAGGAAATATTTATAGTAATTTTCATTTCTGCTAGACTTTTTGCATTTAAATTACGTCGGTAAATTTCCCTTCACTCTTTGACTAAGGTATAATTTTCACCCAGAATGTTCACCGTTTATCAGATATGTTCTTCCATAAATACTTCCAGGGTTCTGATATTATGTTCATCGTTTCTTCAGTCGTGACACGTATTTCAGAGTTCACAGGCAGGGGGAAAAAATGTTCATGGAGGAAGAAAACCAAGTGAATAACCCGGGGAAGTTGGTGAAGTGTGACATGTGCTGGGCTCATGTGGGCCATGAATATGTAAGGGGGGCTGGCTAAGCGAGGAGGGGGAGGGGAGAACATGGCAGGTGGGGAATTGGTCGGAGCAAAAGGGAAAAATACAATGTGTTTGTTTGCAGCAATTCCAGGGTTTTGGTTGGAATGGACAAATGGATGAAGTAATCTGTTAAAATGGGAATTGTTTGTTTGTAGATAGTTGGAAATGGAGAAGTCCGCTTTAAGAGAACCATTAATGTTTGGCTGAGTCTTAGTTTAAAAAATTTCCTTTATGAACTCTTTAGCCCAAATTGTAAATATGCCTGCGTATATGGATAGACAATCAACAGATAATGAGGTGACAAAATAAAGTAGCAATCCCAGGCGTCAACTTGCCATCTTCTTCAAAAATTGATAAATCACAGGCATGGCTTTACTAATGAGGGATGAGAGAAAAAATTTTAATTCTCAGTTAGGGGAGAATTTGATTATCTAGGTGGAAAATAAATTAAAAGAAGAATCGTATGTCATGCAGTAGAAAAACAAAATTAAAATTTGAATGTAATAACTAAAAATCTTTAAGAAAAACATAGATGACTCTATAGATTTCAGGGAGGTAAGGATTTTAAACAAGATTTGAAAGTACAAATTTTAAGGGACAAACAATGTGTTGGTTTTACAATAGACAATATAACACAGTGAGAAGACAAGTTAAAGCCTGGGAGAAGATATTTTCAGTGTGATTACTGACAGAGGAATGTTTTTCAGAATAAATGAAGCACTCTAATAAATTCATAAAAAATTGTTCAACTCAGATAAAAATAGATAAACAGCTGGGTGTGGTAGAGAACACCTGCAGTCCTACCCACTGGGGAGGCTGAGGCAAGAGGATCACTTGAGCCCAGGAGTTTGATCACACCTGTAATCCTAGAACTCTTGGAGGTTGAGATGGGCGGGGGGATTGCTTGGGCTCAGGAGTTCAAGCCCAGCCTGAGCAAGAGTGAGACTCCATCTCTAAAAATAACCAGGTATTGTGGCAGGCACCTGTAGTTCTACCCATGGGGGAAGTTGAAGCAGAAGAATCACTTGAGCCCAGGAGTTAGAGGTTGCTCTGAGTTATGACACCATGGCACACTACTGAGGGTGACAAAGTGAGACTGTCTCAAAAAAAGAAAAACAAAAACTAAACAATATGAATGTGTCACTCACAGAAAAGGAACCCTGAATGTAGAGGATGCCAAGAGACAGATGACCTCTAAGCAAGATGATTTACAGCTGAGGGGTGGACTATTGGGTGATTTGTCCACAGGAGCTCCTTATGGAAAAGGAGCCCGTGCCCTCAGCATGTAGTCATTGTTAATTACTCCCCTCACCGGTATCATTCCGTTTCAATAAAAGTCTGGTGCGGAGGTTGCTTGGGGCTACCCGGAAAGTAAGGGCTAGCCCGCCTTCCACAAGCTTGTACTTCTAATCCGCCTCTCGCCTGGTTCCTTCTTGCGCTAACCGAGACCAGGGCCATAGGAGCCTGACGGGTCATGACACCTGAACTCCAAACAAACATGTCAAGATGCTGAAGCTCTAGTAGGAAAATGCAAAGGAGAGAAAAGCAATCAACCACTTGACAAATAGCAGATTGGCAAAAATTTAAAATCTGACAATGCCTTGTTATTGGTGTATATTTGGGAAAGCAATGCTGATGGGAGTTTAAAATATTATCAGGGCTCCGGAAAATAATTCGGCAAGGTAAAGTAGTTTACAATGTGCCTCTATAGCACTGAAATTCTAAATCTAAGGGTAAATATGTGCACAGAAAATATTGCAGCATTAGTTAAATTGGAACCCAATTATTCCTATGATAGGAATATGAGTAAAATAGATAAATATTTTAAACTAAATAAATCAAGGGAAAGAGTGAGTGACAAGAGTCAGTTTTAGTGTCAGACATAAAATATGATACCATGTATGACACCATAAATATGTTCATGTAAAAGAGGCTATTTATGGATAAATGGTGCTATAGTAAACCATTACATCTTGGATAAGAGGTGTATACACTCCTGATAAAGGAAAAGACAAAGAGTTAAAGAGAGGAGAACAACAACAACAAAGCATAGGAACTCAATCTGTAATACTTTTGCACCTCGAAAGTGGAGCTGCTGAAAAAATACCAGCCACTTAGTCCGATTCAAATTTGACACAGCTAATGCATACCTTCTGGGAGAAATGAGAGGGTGCATTCGCCAGAGCAAGGAAATGGCAAGGACAGGCTGTATCTGCTTAGAAGAATGGGAACTTTTTATGGTTTATCCACCCAGAGCAACCACCTTTTCCAATTTATGCAAAGTCATTTTACGTGCCTGTGGTCACCTCTAGGGGGTGGAATACAAAATGGCTGGATTTCGCTAGAACTGTTTTTGCTTGGATGTAGTAAGGAATGAGCTGCAATCTCAGACGTGGTGGGGAGGATGGTTAGAGAGGAAGTGGAAAGATGTTAATTAACACCACCGACATGTTATATCTTAATTTATATTTTTTACTGTTAGCCTTCTTCTTTTAGGATGTAATTTATGAAATTAGTCATTGGCTTTGTTTAATGTTTTGTCTCCAATAAATAAAACAATGACTGACCCATAATAGGTAATTGATAATGTCACGTGAATGAAAAAATGAGTGAGTCATCTAGTCATCAAGCATACCCTTAGCATTCATTAACTTGATGCAGTTTAGCATAGAGGTTATGAATTCAGTCTCTGAAACTTGACTGCCTGGGTTTAAATTCTTCCCTATCATTTTCTAAAAATGACTTTGGGTAAATTTTCTAATATTTTTCATCCTCAGTTTCTTCATTTTCAACTATGCATTTCATAATAGTATCTTCCTCAGAGGGAGAAAAAGAGAGCAGGGGATGGAGGAGAGCCCAGCTTAGATAACTTGTTTAGGAGACATTAGAACAGAGACGGATGCAGAGAAAGAATGATTCTAGCAAAGATCTGGAAGAACATTCAGGTCAGGCGAGCTACCAATGTGAATGAAGGCTCTGAAAGTCAGTGAAGAACCAGTGAGTCTGGAGTAGTGTGGACACCAGGGAGACCTGGGGGAGTTGAGTCCAGGGATGGCTGAGATGTGAGAGGCAAGAAAAAGGCAAAGTCAAGCAGGTGACCGACCACTCACTGTGTCTTCTCTCAACGTGTATTATTAGTATGTTACAGGGTAGAACACAGTACTATATATTATCACAAAGATTTTCTTCTGGGAGCTACGTATGGTTTGGATTTAAGCAGAAATACTTTGGAGGGGATGGGGGTGCAGTAGTCAAGGAAAAGGTAACCCAAGTCTCAGCAGGACTGTAATTGGCAACGGAAAAAGCAACTGAACTCTCTTCCTTTCTCCCACCTCCTCTTCTACCCCCACCCCTCCCATATTTCTGTGTCTCTATTATATGGTTTATCTTTCAAATTCCTGGAAGGGCATGAAGCTTCCTGCCATAGACCATGCATCATCCCTTGATGTTCCCCTTTCTGTTATTTTTTCAGCTCATTTCCTCCCAGCTACTGCTTGGGATTTCCTGGACTAAGTTTGGCATCACCTACAGTGTTATAAGGTACAAGGCAACTTTATTCCCTCTCAGCGGCATTCATCACAATTGTAAGTAATTACCAGATGATAACCCCCTTCGTTCCCTAACATACTGAGGTCTTTAATCGAAGGGATCATGTAGGTCTTGGTCTTAGGGATCAGGTCCTAAGCTTGTTATACCTATGAAACTTTAAGGAAAGTATATAAAATAAGCAGAATAAGATTTCTTATTTATGTTCTCCAATGCATACATCATTGTAGTTGAAGGGGGGAAATGACAATTGCATTTGGAGTTTTGAATAGTCAATAAAATTTCAAAAAGTTTTAAAAGCCAAATGCTTTGTACTGGGGTCATTTGACGATGATGATAGTTCTACACGAAACCTCAACGATTATCAGATTGACTCATAAAGGACTGTAGATAATGTAATATTTTATGAAAAAGTTTAGACAGTCTCTGCGCAATGCCCCCAGTAATGCTGTTTGTAAACCCTAAGCCATGGAAAAGCTAGATATTTAAAAATAGGTTTTTAATGGAAAGCAAGGTCGTTGTAGTAAAGC
>NW_003852427.1:17410939-17418337 GCF_000181295.1 Otolemur garnettii | reverse complement strand
TTCATTAATCTAGCCGTTTGTGATTTTAATTTCCAGATGGAATGATTAGCATTTCTGAGATTTTTATAGTCAAACCACAAACATAAACCCTTTTCAGGGGTCACTGGAGGCAAATAACGTAGAACTAATATTTTGCTAAGTTAAGTACTGTGCTCTCTATGTAACTCATTTTTAAAACATTCACTTTGACACTATATTATTATTTTTAAGATTTTAATTTTAACGTGAACTGTCTTATTTGTACTAATAGCATGGATGTGGTATATCTTAAAGAGTTTTCTTATTTAAGTTTTTATGGATTTGACTCATGTTATTTATTTTTTATTTCCTGTAAATTGATTATGTGAAAATACTGGATACTATTGAGAGGGGTTCACTGGTGCAATCTTCAATTCAAATAATCATATTACTTTGTTAATTACTTTATTCCCTTATTTCCAGAAAGTAGTTTGAGGAAACATAAAATTCGCCTACTCTCATTAACATAAGAAATATTTAATATATTAAAACAGTGTTAGTTAGGGAAGAGCAGTAAGGGTGACTATAATACAAGAATATTCCCATTGCGTTCAGGGAATGCATTCATAGAAATAGGAGCAGTTATTAAATTAATCCTTTATGGGTCTTTATAACAAAGTCCAGATGGAGACGATTTTCCCTTACAATCACGAAGTCATGACTTGCTTTGCTTAATCCTTGATGGATTCTCTGATGTATATAGTACTCTCTAGAAAGTCAAAGAAATTCCACCGATTTCAGTTAAAATGGAAAATATGTCATTGAATTTGCATATGATATAAATGCCTGCTAGCCTGACAGGAGCTGACTTCCTTCCCACCTATAAGATTAGGAACCTGTTAGCCAGGGATTTCAGTATTTCTGGGAGATCACTCTAGGCCCTTTCTCTATGTATAAAGTCAATCTTATTCTTTAATAGTGCCTTGTCATAACTGAAGTAGTCTGAAATATACCACTGAAGGTAAGGTTTTGTTTACAACACTAATTTTTGCATTTATATTCTGATAAAAGAAGGATGGGGGGATCATTACAAGGAGACCTGCAAATCAGTACAGAAGGCAAAATCTTCATGAAATTGGGCTGCTGAACCAAATTTAGCAAATGCAAAATTCAGGAATCTTCACTGAAATGATTAGAAAATTTTTATCACAGATATTTGTTTTGACAAGGCAGCACAAGAAAGATAAGTTTAAGAACGAGTTGGCAGGCTTTGCTAGCCCAAATAAGAGGAATTCTAAGAAGTCCAGAAATTCAGAATTGACAGGTTGGAAAATGGTTTTATACCTCAGGTGTAAGAGTGGTTGGGATTAAAAAAAGACATCAGTAGGAAAGAAAACCCTCATCGAACTTCTTAGTTCAGCAAAGTAATTCAGGGCAGTGATCAGAGTAAGATATGATCTTTTCACTTATATGTTCCAGATGGCCTGACGGTCATGAATAAAAGTCAATGAGTTAAGGACACAACACAAAAAGGCTCAAAAGAACTTTGGGTGGTGATTAGTGTACAAAACTGACTGGAAGCCAATAAAACCAAAATTTTAAAAGAACTGTATTGCTGAAAATATTATGAATGTCACCTTAAAAGTCTTTTGACTTTTTTGGGCTTAAAACTACTTTTGTTGCCCACACCTAAGCAGAAAATAGACTAGAAATATGTATAGCTGCAAAGGGGAGATATTTTCCAGCACCCATTTTAAACATATCCAAAAAAGATAACTGAAAATATGAAATCTTACAAGAGATAAAACAAGAACCATAAAGAATAGTGGGAAGGACGCAGAGAGCAGATACCCCCGCCCCCACCTCCCCGGGGGTGCTGAGCTTTGGTGACATCCAATCCTGGAGGATTCCCACATTGCTGTGGACCACTGGATATCTTGCTTCTTCTTATGTTACTTCTTTTTCCAAATGACAATCCTCATTGGAATCGTCCTATCCCTATGACACCAAAGTAAGTTGAGTACATGAAAGGTGGAGTATTCTTGGTTCTAGAAATAAGGCGATCTATGCAAAAATCTTACAAAAAATGTTTACAACCCAGATCACAAAAGGCTCCCTGATGGAGGTCCACCTTGGGTGTGGGCATTCCCTATAATGTCCTCAGTTATACATATTCTTCATTTTACAGATATGGAAACTGTTTTAATAAGTCACTTCTAACTGATATTTTAAAAGACTTTTCCCCATCACACGTAGAGGGTATTAGAGTTACAATGTAGTTAAAAAATGGAAAAACGTGAGGCAGATATATTGATGCAGTTTGACGTCAATGAAATCTAAATGAGCTAGTTAAAAAAAATAAATGATACGTAATTTAGTTTAATTTTCTCTATGAAAATTAAAGTTTTCTGTTTTCACTTTTTCGCTTTTTGTGCTACCACTAGACTGTTGTCAGTGAGTCATTAAAAGCCAAGCAAAGTAGAGTGCAGGCGTTGATAATGATCACTTATACATTTTCATACTGTTCCAAAGCTGTACTTTGTTACTTATTCCAGATTTAGCTATTTTTAATTTAATTGGGACTTTTAGAGATTTGGTACCAAACCAGCTGGCATAGTCCATCAGGTGAGGCAGAGAAATAACATTTTAGTTTTGGTAAAAATGAAAGCAAATTGACTAACATTTATCAAAGATAATCTGAAATTGGCCGCTGCTCCTCTGTTGACTCCCATACTTAGAAGACAATGGCCAAGGGCATTGCCCTCTAGGAGGACTTGTATTTTTATCATCCAAAGAAAGATTGAAAAACACCCACGAAAGAGCATCTGTAGCAAATAAGAAGCCTAATGAGGTTTAGTTAGTGTAGATTTTGGTTCTGCCATCCACGGCTGATGAAATGAAAAGTTATTAGCCAAATCAGTAAATGATGGTTGAGACACACGTTACAACATAAGCATGTTTCTGATTTGATTATCATTGAGAATATTTGCACATTTTCTCTGTACCTCCACCCCTCTTCCGCATACAAGCTCTTAAGATAATTTATATTCTTCACAGCACAACATTTAACATAAGAACTTGATGAATGGATCTTGCAAATCATAGGTACTTCATACATATTTATTGATGATGCAGAACGTTTTATTTATAAATAGATAATTTGATATATTGTAGTAAACCCACATATGCCATGCTCCATAATGAACTTTTAGGTTACTTATCCATGAAGTTTTAATAGTCCTGCTTCCCAGTCGTTTCATTTTTCTGTTGGCTGTATCATAGTCGCTGTCTTCTCTGATTTGTTGGTTTACTGCCAAATATTGACCTGTTACTAGTACTGATTTTTTTATGCTACGTTCCTTCCTGAATAAGTATAAAACACCTGATATTTTTAAATTACAGAGGGGTAGACTCTTACTAATCCGAAAGAGCTCATTATAATACTATGCTTTGCTTATTATTATTTAGAAATTGTGTTAAAAATTGCTGTTGTCAAAGCACTTTGCTGCTCTTAGCGTAAGAAACTTGAACCCGTTTTGCTGACTGCCTTTCATTAGGTAAATTAGTCAGGACGATAGCTTAGGTTCAAACAAAGAGAGCAATGCTAGGGAGAAATATTGGAGCCTGCCAGAGTTGAACAAATGGACATGAAACTCTGAGTTGTGCAAACAGAAATTGCAATGTATGTATCATTGTGTCTGTGTGTGTATATACACAAAGATACATAAATTGAAAAAATATATGTAATTATATATAGCATTAAATATTGAATTCAAAATCAAATTGGTGGCAGCACAGACCTATGCATTGTGGATCAAATTACTGTATATCCCTCAAAAAGATACGTTCAAGTCCTGACCTGCGGTACTTGTGAATGTGACCTTATTTGGAAACACAGTCTTTGTGGATGTGACAAAGTTAAAATGAAATCATTAGGTGGGCCCATAATGCATTATAATTAGCATCATAAGAAAAGGAGAGAGACACAGAGAGAACACATGGGGCAGTGGGCGGAGATTGAAGTGCTACAGCTACAAGCCAAAGAAAGCCAGAGAATGCTAAGGCCCACCAGTGAACTGCCGGAGGGTAGAATGAGGCCAAGAAAGATCCTCCCTAAAGATCTCAGAGGGAGCACAGCCACACAGATATCTTGATTTTGGACTTATAGCCTTCATAACTGAGATGATACATCCCATTGTTTTAAGCCACCCGGTGTGTGGTACTTTATCACATCACCCTTAAGAAACTAATATGCTTAACTAACAAAGAGCTGAAAAAGAAGACTAAATTTTGAAAGTGCTTAGTTAAAAATGTTAAAAGAGTTAATACTTTAATAATGCTCTCCTTTCCAAATATGTGTCAATATGGGTAAAACATAAAATAAGAAATTTAGAAGGACATGGCCTTTCTCAAATACTATTTTTTTAGGCCAGAAAGAAAAGCAATGCAAAATTGTGAACAAAGCAGGTGATATGGCCTTCCTGACTTCAGGTTCTAAGTAGGTGAGGTTTCCAAGATCTAAAGAACGCCCTCAAGAATGAGGACCAACGTGGGGGTAGGTACATGAAGTCTGGAGCTGAATATAGCTCCTGGTGCCATAAAAAACAGACAGTCACAGCCTCATGAAGATGATGAATAAAACCATCACAAAAGCACGTAAGCTAGAAGATGTTTTTCCATGCTTTGAAAGGGCCAAGCCTGCTTTGTTTTTACCTATCATTTTGGAGAACAACAAGAGCCTGAAGGCTACTAGGATAATGTTTAGACATATGACAGTAATTAGGAGACTATAAGAAAAAATATAGACATATCTCATTGGTGCAAATGATCTAAAAGTCATCAGTAAAATAGTATTAAACCAATTTTTAGCAGCGAATAAATACATACATTATAATTAACCCGGGTATTTTTCCAGGAAGACCAATGAGCTCAACTTCAGGAAAATTCATTACTCTTAAATGCCATATTAACTAGTCAAAGAAAAAAACAAACCCTATGAAGACAGATGCTGAAAACTTTTTAAACAAATTCCAAAACTCACTTTTGATTTTAAAAACTTCAGATGAAAACTATAAATATAAAAGAATTTTCCTAACTTAGCTGACGTCAACAATAAAAAATCTACAAGTAAATAGCATTTTCATTAAATTAGGGATTAAAATAAAAAGGAGGCCTCCTCTGATGGTTTCTAAACAATAGTAAAATTTAGGCAATGATCAATGCAATAGTTAAAAAATGATTATAGGAAGAAATAAAGGGGAAAAAATTAGGGACAATTCTTAATTGTCAATAATAGAATTACCTACATTTAAAATTAAAGGAATCTATATATAGATTATTAGAACTAAATCCATCCAATGTCAGCATCAGTCCTAATAATAAATACAATTTACAAAACAATACAAAGCTGTTATTTAAGGTAGAAAATATTACACAGAGTATAAATTTGATGGAGAAAAATTGGAGATCCAAAGAAAATCAAACAAATGGAAAGTTACATTCATGTGTTTGTTGGGAAAATTCTGGTGATGTACCCCAGATTAACTTCTCAAGCTAATATAATTTCAAGAATAATATTTTAGGTCTTTCATGAAGCATAAAAAGTACAAATGTCAAAACACATGATCAAAATAATTATGACAAATCGAACACAAACTAGGATAGTAGACTTGACTTAACAAATATCAGAAATTTCCATAAATGAATAATAAAGATACTGGTATGGTATGAGTAAATAATATAATATGAAGAGTCAACAAAGTAACAGACCCACTCATATATGACAATAATGGATGAAGAACATGACATTAGAAATGAATGGAAGAAATCTTGGACTAATAGATAAATGGTTCTGGGACAATTGTTTGTCTATATAAAAAACATTAAAATAGGTCCTTTAAAATGGTTTTAGGAAAATATAAAATAATATCATTATGACCTACTGATAAGAAAGGACTTATTTACTCAAGATATAGAAAGCAATAATCATAAAAAATAAACGCTGATATATTGCTAGATTATAAGTGAAACATTTTGTGCAAAGAAAAAAACTATAAACTTGTAATAAACTAAAAGAAAATATTTGTTATCCACATGAGTGACAAACAGAAGTATCAGCTGCCCAGTGAACAAATGCAAAGGTCACACAACAGCGATTTGCAGAAGAAAAAATAAAAATGGTCAATAATGAACGAAAAGATACTCAACTATGGGGGAAGTAAATTAAAGCAATAAAACAATCTGATAACAACAGGTGTTAGAGAAACAAACTCTCAGTTACTCCTAGAAGGACTGTTTAATAGTCCAGATTCTCCGAAGCTCAGTATGGTGTACAGTAAAGCTGATATATCTCATGACAGAATTTTTACCTCTAGATGTACTTTATGGAGAACTCATATAAATTAAGTAGGTGACATGTATAAGAATGATCACTACAGAATAATTCATAATAATGAAACGAGTAAAGTGTACATCAATTAGAAAACATATGAATACATACTGTGCAATCTAACAGGATAACACATGGATTTTAAAGTAAACAAGGCATATGTGTGAGAACATGGATACGTTTTTTTGAAATCACATGAAAATGGGGTTTATAGAACGTGAAATATTATATACTACTTATACCTTTTAAAATCCTTCATGTAGTTTATAATCAAAACAAATGATACAATATTGCTATTATAACATTCAAAAATAAAGCAAACATAAGATTTTTTTAAGTATCACTAATTTGCTTTTATTTATTTTTAAAAGTATCTTATTCATTTTTATTTATTTTTTTATTAAGTCATATACACATAGATCATGAGTACATTTTTTTTGGCCAGGGCTGGGTTTGAACCCATTTACCTTCCTTCTATCAAACCTCTCCCCTCCCCTCCCTTGCCACTCCATTTCTCTCCTTCATCCTGGGCTATAGATTTGTTCTGTCTTTCATAAGAAAGTGTGAGTAAATACAAGTTAGTTTCATAGAAGTACTGAGTACATGGGATACTTTTTCCTCCATTCTTGAGATACGTTATTCGGGAGAATATGTTCCAGGTCCTTCCATGTCATCATAAAAGAGGCAAAGGCTCCATCTTTTTTTAAGGCTGTATAGTGTTCCATGGTACATATACCACAATTTATTAATCCATTCATGGGTCGATGGGCACTTGGGCTTCTTCTATGACTTGGCTATTACGAATTGAGGTACAATGAATAATCTGGTGCAAATATCTTTTTTGTAAAGTGATTTTTGGTCCTTTGGATATACTCCTAGTAGAGGAATTGCAGGATCCAAAGGCAGGTCAATTTTTAGATCCCTGAGTGTTCTCCAAACGTCTTTCCAAAAGAAACGTCTTAATTTGCATTCCCACCAGCAGTGGAGAAGTGTTCCGTTTTCTCCACATCCACACCAACATCTGTAGTTTGGGGATTTTGTTATGGGGGCTA
>NW_003852427.1:17409635-17410301 GCF_000181295.1 Otolemur garnettii | reverse complement strand
GTTTTCCACATAATATGGGGGTTATGTCTGTGTTTGAACTCTTCAATCCAAGAAATTCACTTCTTTAAAAAACATTCTTGTTTGTTGTCTTGAACTAAAAAGCACAGCAAAATAAGTCATCTCCAATCTTTTTCTTTAATTACTTTTTTCATTTATTTCATTAAGAAACGTTGGAATGACCCATTTTAACCACTAAACATTATAAACAGTGGGTTTTTTTTTTTTTGTAGAAAGTAATAATGAATTCCACTAAAAACAATGACCTAGTATTACTGCCAAACTTCAAAGCTGTCTTCTTGCATAAAAGTGTGCATTTCTCAGGAGGGAATGAGTTTATATTAAGGTTGTCATGGGGCATTTACAAGGGAACAGTTGACATATGGTTATAGATTTATGCCTGATAATTATAGAGCTCTTTACAGTTTTCAAGATGCTTTCATATTTCTTATGTCACTGAGTTCTTAAAATAATTCTGTAAGGTCACAAATGCAGTGTTTCTTATTTTACGGATGAGGAAATTGAGGTCTCAAAAAGCTATGTGACTTGACAAGATCATCTAGCTAGTAGGTAGAGGGCTAGGCCCATTCAAATTTAGGCCTTCGGAGCCTAACACAGGGCTCCTTTTGTCTGCTTGGATGCCCGACTTTATTATAAAAAGCCTAAATA
>NW_003852427.1:17409050-17409436 GCF_000181295.1 Otolemur garnettii | reverse complement strand
CGGGTACAGCACAAGGCTGCCCCCAGATGACACCACTTCCTCATTCTGAGGTTTCGTCCTTCTCTCTTTTGAGGATTATATATATATCTGTGAGAATCCTAGGCTGCTGGTTATGAGTTTGTCAGCATCAGGGTAGCACATGGGTGTGAACCAGCGATGTAGTTGAAGTTTCAAGGAACAGATAAACTTCGCCAGACTGAGCGATTTTCAGAGATGGGCCTACCTGTGTGTTCAGACTGCCCTGGCTTCTGCCTTTCTCTCACAAGCTGCTATGAGAGGTGCTTGCTCTGGCAACGTCTGACTCATTTGCTTCCCATGTGACTCCTAACTCTATTCTTCTGCACATGACATCTTTTGATCTAGTATTTATAAGTAGAAAAAACTAT
>NW_003852427.1:17407359-17408408 GCF_000181295.1 Otolemur garnettii | reverse complement strand
TTGACTCCTTCAAGTCTAACGGCTATGGATGATGGCAGAGGGTAGAGAGAGGGAGGTTAAAAGATCCTATAGGGTAAAAATGAAGGAGTCTGTTAGTGCAGAATAGGAAGAGGCCCACCAGGAAATATCTCAGCAGAGTATCTGCTCATAAGTGATTATTAACATTACATGTAATAGACCATATAGAGAGTGATAGCTCATATTAGATGGGATGTCTTCATTCATTTATTAAACACAAGAATATTATTTTCATATTTCTATTTTAAGAGTCTCATATTCAAACCATGTACGTAAATTTTCCATCTTGCAGTATTTGAACGTCTCTATTTCAATACTGTCAAAATCAACTATCATATTTGAGAAAAATAGACACATCTTGATTTATTTAACTTGGATACCGTATCAGTATATGTGAGTGCTCAAATTCAAAGCTTTTTATTTTCTTTCTTTATTGCTATATTCCTTGCAACCATGTAAGACTACTGAGGGGTTTGGGGAGAGGGGGAGGAGGAGAAATATTCCTTCACTCTGATTCTGCCTGCTAAACATTTTACTAATTTTCAAATGTTAATTTGCGATCGTATTTGTAATGAAGGTGTTCTTTCTCAGCCAAATTTTGAATTCTCAGTTCAATTTTACAGGGCACTCAAGTTATAGGCTATGAAATTAAAAGCATCCTAGAGATGGGACATAAATCAATTTGGTAGTAGTCTATTGCTTTGGGGCTAATTGCCTTACTGTTTTAGTTTCAGGAGTTGCCTTGATGATCAAGAGCTGTCTCAGTCATCTGTATATGTCAAGCATTAGTGAATGAATGACAGAAAACAGAGTGCATGTTAGAAATGGATGATTTGGTGGCGCTCAATTAGTATCCCACTTTTGCCACGCTGCCATATGAGATAGTGTTTCATAACCCAGAGTCCCTCTGAAGCACTTTTTCTTGCCACTTTGCTTATCACTTTCATTCCTTTCAGTGATGACTGAACCTTGATTTTATAATGAGAAAATTATGGCATGATTATTGAGGTCATTTTTATCTTTTATTTGCC
>NW_003852427.1:17405984-17407040 GCF_000181295.1 Otolemur garnettii | reverse complement strand
TGGTGTCACAGCTCATAGCAACCTCCAAGTTTAGGCAATTCTTTTGCCTCAGCCTCCCAAGTAGCTGGGACTACAGTTGCCTGCCACAACGCCTGTCTATTTTTTTGTTGCAGTTTGGCCAGGGCAAGATTTGAACCTGCCACCCTCAGTATATGGGGCCAGCACCCTACTCACTGAGCCACAGGTGCTGCCCAACATAAATTGTTTTTGTATAGCCTGAGTCAGAGTATACCTCCCTGGACCCAACAGCCCTCTGTGGCTCCTGCCATCTGTGCTGTAGTTGAGAAATGTTTATATGGGAGCAAGTGGGATGAAAATTGAGGGCTTAAGGTGTGGAGAGATGGCACGTGCCATCTCTGCTGGTGTTTGTAGTATTGGAAACAGGCAGCCTGGTGCTTTGTCCTCAGGAAGATCTCAGTTCACTGGTGCCAGCAGCTTTTGGCACTGTGAGGGTAGAAGAGAGGGAGGGATAAACTCCCACTCCACCCCCCTTCTCCCTGGACTGCAGGCCTTTCAAGGATTGTTCTTTGCAGATGGACTCCTCTTTGGGGTTCTGCTCCACAATTTCTTCTCAAAGAATCTCTGGTAGTTTAGTCCAATTTGAAAATTTAATACAGCTTTTTTGATTGTGTGTTTCTCTCTAATTCTATAATCAGTTTTGAATTATTTCCTAATTATTTCATGCTTCTTTTATTAATTTACCAAGTCATTTTATAGCTTATTAATTTAGGTCATAACTTAGGTTTCAAAAGCTTCCATTGAATTTGATTTACTTATTGAATTACATCTATCTATCTATCTATCTATCTATCTATCTATGTATTTTACAGTCTTATAATCATAGAGTTTAAAAAGTGCTTCAACCTTTAGGCTTTTATGAGCATAATGAACCATGCATTTCAGCCAGCACCTTAGTTGCAAGCACCAGAATCTATTACGGTAGATTTAAATAGAAAAAAAAATAATTATTAAAAGTTACTAGATAGCTTAGAAACTCTTCAGAAGGGCTTCAGAGACAAAGAGTCTCGAAAGTAATTTCCGGAAGCTATGATCATA
>NW_003852427.1:17388141-17405771 GCF_000181295.1 Otolemur garnettii | reverse complement strand
TGTGAGAATTTTCCCATTTACAGAAAATGGGTAAAAGATGATGGGCAGGTATGAAAATGATTAACTTATAGCAAGAGTTATTATAGAATAAAATGTGGAATTACAAAAGTTACTTATTTTCCTGCTATTTAAACAAACTGAATATGAAATAATTATGTCATCCAAGATATACATTTAAAAGCAAGTTATAACTTATATGCTATCATTGACTTATAAAATATGGATTGGCTCTCATATTTTTAAAGCAGCTTCATAAAGTATAATGAAATATGCTTATATTTATCATGAAAAGATGTATCAAATATTAACACTTTTTGATAATTTGAGATCATGAGAAAAACCATGTAGTCTGTTGCTGGGGTAGAAAAATCATGATGAGAGAATTAACTTAGAGGGAGGAGTGAACAGCCAGACTAGAAATAGCCCACATGCTCTACTCTCAAGAAAAGGATCAAAGGTTGCCCGTGGATATCCATCTGTGGATGGGCCTTCTTGGTAAGAGCATTGTGAATCATCAGAGAAATGATGTGGGCAATCAGAGTGAAGGAGAAGATGAGGTGATCCATTTGGCAAGCTCAAAAGGTACCTAAGAGGCATCCACATGTGGGAAGGATAGGAGGATAGAGCCCTGGGATCCGTACTTCCCCCACAGACACTACAGCCCAGGCGGTGACCTCCTCCCACACCACTCCAGACATGCAGATGGACCCGGGAGCTGCTTGAAATCTGTGCAGTGACCTGGTTCCATTCCCAGGTTTCAGCAACTGATGCCATTCTGAGTTCTCAGGTCTACAGTGCCAGGTCTACACAGGGCTTGGCTCTGCTGCAGCCTCCTCTCCATTGTCCTTACTGGGGCACAGAAGGAGCAGAGAGAGTGGATGCTCTCATGTGCCCTGTGACTAGGCGCCAAATACCCCAATAGAAGATTTTAGCTTAAGAGGCACCAGAGATGCCACCTGAGTGGACTGCAGCAATTTCCTTTGCAGAACACCAGTATGGGGAGAGCCCCAGCTGCCCAGTGGCTTGGCACCAGGGTTTAACCCTGGTGATTCTGATGCTGCCACCTTGCCCATGGCTATGCCCCATCATTCCTGTGCTATAGCCCTGCCCTGTTCCTCTGTCCTGAGGCTCCAGTGCTGCCACTGAGAACTGTGGCTCTGTGTCTATAGTTCACATGCTTCCACCTGGACCTACAGCTATGTCCTTGCAGCTCCCACACTGATGCCCAACCCCCAGCCCTGTTGCCTTAACTGCTGAACTGGACCCTGCCTCTGAGGCTCCAGTGTTGCCGCTGGAACCCCTGGCTTCACCCCTAAGGCTTCTACTGGCTGCCTAGCTGTCCAGTTCTCCACCAAGGGATACCAGACTTGAGCCGCTATCACACCTGGATCTAGTGGGAGTGAACACCAACAGCACTGACACCGACAAAAACACTGCCTAGATAGGAATTAGCCCATAGCTGCCACTGTCACCACTAAAGGGAGATACAAGGTTGTCTAAAAAGAAAAATAAACAAAGAACAACCCTATTAAATGTGGCAAAAGGCACAAACAGATGATTTTCAACAGAAGATCAAAAGAAAATAGACAAATGGCAAAAAAAAAATATGAAATCACTAATCATCAAGGAAATAGATGCAAGTTAGAACCACAATGAGATACTGCCTTATTTCTGTTAGAATGGCTATAATTAAAAAGTTAGAAAACAATGGATGCTGGCGTGTATATACAGAGAAAGGAACACACACACTATTGGTGGTACTACAGATTCATACAACTTCCATAGAAAACACTGTGGAGATTGCTCAAAGAAATAAATGTAGCATTTATTCATTCAATCCAGCAATCCCACCGCTGGGTATCCAACCGAAAGAAAAGAATTCATCTTATCAAAACAACATCTGCACTAAAATGTTTATCACAGCACAGTTTATAATTGCAAAGATGTGGAATCAACCCAAGTGCTCATTAATTCCTCAGTGGATTAAGAAAATGTGAGATATACAGGATGAACATAAAGTTCATGTGCAATTTAAAATAGTTTAACATAATAAATTGCATGCAAACTTTATGGAGGCACATATATACGTGTGTGTGTATATATGTGTGTATATAGTCCAGTATATACATATATATATACACACACACATGCGTATATATTTACATACATACATACCATAGAATACTATTCAATCCTAAAAAATAATGAATTAATATATTTTGAAGCAACTTACATGGAACTGGAAACAATTATCTTATGCAGAGTACCTCAGGAATAGAAAAATCAATACCATGTGTACTTAGTAATAATTGGGAACTAAATGATGGGCACACAGAGGTACAAAGAGATGTACAGGTCACAGGAAGTCAAGAAGGATGGTTGTACATACTGGGTACTATGAACACAATTATGGTGATGGGCCCCAAGCCAAGCATTAGATAAGGTGTGCATTGAGCAAAAACATCTGTACCTCCTTGACATTTTGATATAAAAACAATAAGAAATAATGATGATATGGTGAACAGCTGCTAAGATGTGGATTAGAAACCCTAGGGATACAGTAATGATATGTATCTAAACTTTATTACACTTATTTCAACACAGACTCACTTCTTAGAGGTTTATTCACATGTAAAGCATTAATTGCTGTTAAATATTTATCTTGGACTCACATTTCATAAATAGGTACAAAATATAAAAATAATGAGATGAACTCTGGTGTCTACAATGGCATTTTAGAAATTACAACATAAATAAGAACTCCTTCTGGTGGTTTGGGAATGAGACAGAATCCCGTCCATCTTGGGAGATTTACGTTATACGGGGGATGTTCAGTGTAGTGTATCTGAGGCAGGACTGAAAACATTTCCATGAAAGAAACAATTGCAGCCCAAACCCCAAAGGGTGGACCTAATGGATCCCTTTTATATCTTTAATTGCAGCAATTCTGTGGGTGAAAGGAACAACACACAAAATGATAAAAAGAAAACTTGAAGTAGTTATGTTTCTAAAAACATCATTTAATAAATTATAAGAAGACTAAAAGGAAGCCCAGCAAGTGAGTGAGGAAACATGTTTATTCCCCAGATAGTCTTTAGAAGACGGGAAGGAGAGGAAGCTAAGTGTGGACTGCAGATGAAATATTTACAAAATAAACCCCACAGGCAGTAATAATTGAATATTTTATATTTTGACTTATTCAACTTTTATGATTTAATTTTTTTCTTCATTGAGTTTAATTAAGCTTTCCCTAGGGTCACAGCCTTGAAAACTTTGAAAAAATAAAGCTATTTTGTTTACCAGGCAGGTTTTCACAGCTCTCTTTAAACTGAAGTATGTATTTTGTTAAAATATTTTTCCAAGGCTACTGTTCAGCATTTTTATGGTATCTGCTGTTTCATTAAAAAATAATGCTTAATAGTTTGGCAAAGACGATGCCTTATGCACGAAAATGTTTTTGTTTCCCTATACCAGTGGTTCACAATCTTCCTACTGCTGTGACCCTTTAATACAGGTCCTGTGGGTCGCGACCCACAGGTCGAGAACCACTACCCTATACTGTGCTGATACTTCATATCAAGGATGAATAATTTTCAATATGGTAAGGTTAATTAAATGTAGGTTGCTTACTAGAAGAAATTTATCATGAGACAATTTAAACTATTCTTTCACTCATTTATTTACTCGAATTATTAATTTATGTATTTTTATATTCATTCATTTATTCATCCATTCAAATACAACCTGCTGTGTGCTGCTTATGATGCAAGGAGATACTCGGAAAATAACAGAAAAGGAAGAAGGAAAAGCCAACTGCTGCTAGAGCTTCCATTTTATGATGACGTTAACTCCTTCTTGCTTCCACCTAGCATAATAGGATCAGCTGTGTGTACAGGTGTTAGAATTTTACAGACTCATTTATGTTTGAGTCTAGATTAGATCTTGGTAGAAAAGGAAAAGCAGAATCAGAGGACAATAAACTCCAGCTCTTCCAATGGCCAAGTTTCCAGGCATAGATATTCAGTGATTCCATCAGGCCATTTTGCCTATAACTGGGAGAAATGTAGCCATAAAAGAATACAGAGGAGAAGGTAAAGAGAGGAACTTATTTTAAAAGAAAATAGGTTATATTTTCACTGTCTTATAGGATACTATAATAGTTTCTTTGCCACAAAGTAAATGAATCAAAAGATTATTGGAAGATCAACAGTTGGGGGTTTACTTAATTTTCTTATTGGGAAAATCACTTCCATCAAGAACCATATTGTACCTGTTATTATGGGGCCATCAAAAATTGTGTAAAAATTTTAGTAAAGAGATCTCTACATTAATTTTAATGGTACTGGTGAGGTTTTTTGGCGGGGGGGTGCGGGGGCTGGGTTTAAACCCATCACCTCTGGCATATGGGACTGGTGCCCTACTCTTTTGAGCCACAGTAGTGGTGACTTTTTTGAGTCACCCAGTAGTGGTGACTTTTATTGTCAGTAACTTAGAAGATAAAAAAGGGCTCATGAAAAAGTCATAGAGAGCTTGGTGGAAGTATGACATAGTTCTGAATAGCAGTCTAAACATGATGATTTTACAGGGTATATACACTGTGGGTGTTTCTATACACACCCAAACAGCAAAGAATGATACATTCTTTTAATTCACTGCTTTAATTTTTTAACTGAATTTACTACATACCCTTTATTTTTTCTTTAAAAGTTTTGTTGAGAAACTTTCTCAACTTTTTTTCTACATGGAGTCTACAAAGTTTTAGATATACAGGAATAGAAATCATTTTCTGGATATTTTTAAATATGAACACTGGACATCTTCTAATGAGTAACAGTGTAATAAATAGTCTATTCTCAGGGGTCCTCAAACTTTTTAAACAGGGGGCCAGTTCACTGTCCCTCAGACCGTTGGAGGGCCAGACTGCGGGCCCTGGGACAAGTCAGTTGCTAAGCAGGACAGGCAGCGGTGGCAGAAACACCCGGTGGGCCGGATAAATGTCCTTGGTGGGCTGCATGTAGCCCATGGGCCATAGTTTGAGGACACCTGGTCCATTGGATTCTATTATTGATTAGAAGATCTCCAGTGTCCTTCCTCTGAATATTCATTCAACTATTAGTTACGGGGCAGGAGCTCTGCAAGGAGGTAAGCCACTTACAGAGAAGGAGACAGCTTAGACTTGACTTCACAATTATCCATACACATTAGTATACTTGACTAAATCATTCCAATTTTGCCTATTCTTGTTGTTTAGGGATATACCCCCAAATATATTTGTTTTTGCTGGTATTTTCTTCTGATGTAGTGAGATGGAAAGAAGTAGCATAAAAAAGTAGCATTGGCTAGAGCAGGGGGTAAGTTTTGTCAATTTAGCAATCAAAGAATTGTCTGTTATGCTGATATTCTATATTTATACATTTTATATACTCACATATATATACACACAAATGCATGTGTGTGTATACATAAATGATCACAAAATGTATACAAAATTTGGGCTCTTTTTTTACCACGAATAGCCATGGTAGGAAATGTTAAATGTTTTCAGCAAGCTAATTGTTTTATTTATTTGGATGAAGTGTATCAGACCAGTCCATAGCCTCATTCTGGCCACAACCATGAACATATTTTTAACACACACACACACACACACACACACACATGAAATTAATTGTTAGAAGTGTACAAGGTAGTACTCCCTATACCAGCACATGCACTAAAATTGAATTGACACAGGGAAGATTAACATGGCCCATGTGCAAAAATGACACACATATTCACGGACCATTCCATATTTGAAAAAAAAGAAGAAAGAAAGAAAATGTGTACAAGGTAAACTTCCAAGCAAAGGAAGTTTCCCTGGAAAAGGTGAGTTCTAACACACTGAAGTTGCTGTGATATTTATCACAAGGGGTTAATCTTCTACACACACATACGTAAACACACACGTATGCAGAAAATGGTTTTATGTCAATTATACAAGCCCATGTTTTACACACACACTTACTATTTATCACCTGACATATCCTATAACTTCTTCACCAGACTCTGAAAATAAACAGCTATAAATAAAACAATATTGAAGACTTGAGACTTGATTTCTTATTTTCATGTGAGACAACCAGCTTCTCTCTATTGATGCTGTTCAGAGGTCTTGTACTATAGCTCTGTTGAAAAACTGCCCTGGCCCTCCAAATATCTTAATGACTTTTCTCTCAGCAGTTGGTAATGGTGAAATGTTATTCTAGTAACCATAATGTCTCTCATAAAACAATTGCATACAATTTGTACTGTACTTCTATTTTAGTGAGCTCTTCTGTCAGAATAGCAATGCCAGTAACCATTTAGCATTTCATAGCAAACTGCTTACCAGTCCTTCAAGTGTAATATTGCAGAAAGAGTGAAGAAATGCGTGATTAAAAACGTTCACTGAGAGTGAACCATTTAACGCAACCCGACACTGCAAAATAAACCAGCCTTCACATATGTAGGCGCTCATCATAGAAATGACAGTTCTATGTGGTCATTTAATTTTACGATCTCAATTCTCGCATATATTGCTCACATAAATATAGTGTTCTCCTGCAGGGAGGTCTGCTGGGTGTTATAAAATCAGTGAGACCTCAATGGGTTCAAATGGACATCTTTTATAATTATTGCTATAAAATTTCTTGACAATGCATTTTGTTGTCCAATGGCTAAAGAAAACGATTTTCCAAAAGAATGAATTTCAACAAAGAGAGTAACAGAGCCTGGGAATTTGTTCCTGTATTCACCCATATTTAAATTACCTTAGTGTCTCTTACCTATTGGAAGCCTTCCTGCTCTTCAGAATAGGTTCTTAAAATGTGGCTTCTGGTTAGAGGCAGGCCAGGTTTAAATTGTTTTCTGGTTTGATGAGGCAATGTGGAATATCTAGAGGGAAGGATTAATTTGCTGTTAAGTGCAATTAAAATTTATTTACAGGGAATTCTTTCACACACTTGGAAAGGTAAAGAAAGTGTAAGAGGGGAAGTTCCATAAACTCAGGATTAGAAATGGTTTGGAGAAAAGACACATCAACTTTGAGAAATTATATCAATGGCATCATGCATTATTTGAAGAATTTTATTATTTTTCTAACTTTTCCTGACTTTTCCAGGGTTATGTACTTAGCATGACAAGAAAATTATATGGTATATTTTCTGTATAGTGTATTTGGATGTTTTAAAATCTCGTAGTTTTTATATTTTCTCTAGGATAATGATTTGTGATCAGTATTGTTGCCTTGTGTGACAAGTGTTTAATGCACACTAATTGAATTTGGGTATTTGTTTTCTATGATTGTCCTGTAACTACTTTTGCAAACTTATTTTTTAAAAAGTCTATTTCAAAATGCAATGAAACTTCTGCTGTTTGTTATAAAAAAGGGAAATGAATTGTGCAAGATATTTTTTAATGTTAAAATAATAATGTGTAGCCACATTGGTTGAAATATAAGGAAAGAAAGTGAGATATGAGCCTTCGTTTCATCTTGTGGTGAAAGCAACTGTGCTGAGTGCAGCCTAGAAGGAACTCTTGAGGGTATTCAGGCTCCTGTGGGCTTCTGGTGGGGTCACTTGTCATTTGCCTCTATTGCATTTGATGTTGGTCTGGCAGAAGTATTAATATGGGGATGGAAATGCTTCTCCTTTGTCTAAGAAATTAACTCATTCTTTCATTTAGTTAATATAATTATTCTGAAACAGTTGGTATTTATCAAGTGCCTTTCTTGTGGTAGGTACTATTGCTACAACAATTAGAAGTACACAATTTCTGTTTTCTTGAGAGAGGGTCTAATGATGGAAAGGTTTCTTAAAGAAATAGTTACAATTAAAGGAAAAGTATAAGAAGTTTTTAGAAGGGCGAAAAAAGAGAATAAACTCTTACACAATAGGTACAAGAAGGTCTCCTGAATAAGGAAGCATCAAATCTAAGGCCTGAGAGATAAGTGAGATAAATCTAGAAAGGCTTAGGACAAGGCAATGAGACAGAAACAGGAAAGTCTAAATTCCAGTGAAAACATAAGTAACTACAAAGTTGTTTGTAGTTGTAACTACAAAGCTGTTTTAAAATCTCTTAGTTTGTGACAGTATTGTTGCCTTGTGTGACAAGTGTTTAATGCGCACGAATTGGATTTTGGTATTCATTTTCTATGATTGTCCTGTAACTACTTTTGCAAACTTATTTTTTAAAGAAATATACAAAAAGAGTATAGCAAGGAAGGTGGCTGAGCAGTGGAAGAGGCAAGCCAGATATATTCACAGCTGAATTTTATCAGACCTGAAAGAAGGAGTTCATACCCACACTGCAGAAATTATTCCATAACATCAAGAAAAAGGAAATCCTCCTCAATTCATTCTACAAAGCCACTATCTCCTTGGTACTAAACACAGAACAGGACACCACAATAAATAAACAAATAAATAAACAAATAAATAGGAAAGGAAAGAAAGAGATACAGAGACAACTGCAGACCAATATTCCGAATGTAGGTGTAAGTGAAAATAGATGAAAAATCCTCAGTAAAATATTAAAAAATCAACTGAAATAGTACATCAAAAAATAATGCACCATGACCAAGTGGGCTTCACCCAGGGATGCAAGGATGGTTCAATATATGTAAGTCAATGAATATGATTCATCACAGAAACAAAAGCAAATGTAAAGATCATATGATCATCTCAATAAATACAGAAAAAGCATTTGACAAAATTTCAGCATTCTTTCCTGATAGAAACCCTCAACAAACTAGGAATAGAAAAGACATACCTCAAAATAATAAGAGCCAGATAAGACAGACCCACAGCCAACATCATACTGAACAGGGAATAGCTGAAAACATTCCTACTAATAACTAGAACTTCTATTCAATATACTGCTAGAAGACCCAGCAAGAGGAAGCAATTATGGGGTGTCCACATTGGGAAAGAAGAGATCAAACTATGTTTCCTTGCTGATGATATGATCTTAGATCTAGAAAATCCAAAATATTCCACCAAAAGACTCCTGGAATTGATAAACAAATTCAGACAAGTCTCAGGTTACAAAAGCAATGGACACAAATCAGTAAGTGTTCCTATACTCCAACAATAGTCAAGCTAAGAGTCAAAGCAAAGACTCAGCACCATTCACAGTAGCTACAAAAATAAAAAATAAAAACCTATATATTTAATTGAGGTGAAAGATCTCTACAAAGAGACCTAAAAAAAAAAACTAACAAAAGCAATTACAGAGGATACAAACAGATGAAAAAACATATCATGCTCATGGATTGGTGGAATCGACATTGTTAAAATGTCCACACTACCCAAAGTGATTTGCAGATTCAGTGTAATCCCCATCAAAATACCAACATCATATTTTACAGATTTATAAAAAATAATTCTATACTCCATTTGGAACCAGAAAAGATCCTGAATAGCCAAGGCAATTACAAGCAACAGGAACAAATCTAGAGGCAGCATATTACCAGACTTCAGAGCATATTACAATGCATGGTAAGCAAAACAGCACGTTATCGGCACAGAAATGGAACAGAATAGAAATCTCAGATATAAAACCATCCATATACAGCCAACTGATCTAACCAGACAAAAATATACAGTGGTAAAAAGAATTTCTATTCAATAAAGTATTGGGGTAAAATTGGATAGCCACATGCAGAAGAATGAAATGGAATCTATATTTCTCACCACTCACGAAAATTAATTCAAGATGGATAAATAACTGAAAAGTAGAGCACGAAAGCATAAGAATTCTAGAAGAAAATGTTGGAAAAACTCTTCTAGAAATTGGTGTAAGTAAAGAGTTTATGTGAAAGATCTGAGTTTTTCAGAAAAATAGTTCTAATTTCTTTTACGGGTGGACTAGGCATTGGTGTTCCTGTGTAGTTTCCCACAGAGAATATTTTGAAGGTGACTGTAGTGATATTCAGCAATGGTGTATGTAGCACTTTTTTCTAGGACCAGTTTGCAAACTTAATTGTCAGACCTCACCTGTGGATAATTAATGCCAAAAATTTCTGCCTCATCAACAATTATCCAAATCATTAATTTCCATGATTTAACAAAGGAATAAGATGCAAATCAGTTATTTAACTAAAACATGCATTTTTTTCCCATAACAGAATTCTCCTAATATGAACACATTTAATATTTTCCCTTATTGCTTGGATCTTTCAATAAAGAGTACATTAATCTCTTCTTTTGTTAGTATATTTTTTATCTACTCTAAATATTAGAAATTAACTGTTGTCTGACTTAAAGAATTTTATGTTCATTCTTTCTATGTTCAAAAATAAAATTAATTGAAAATATTTAAACTTTCTCTAAGAAAATAAAAATGCCTATTCTAGTACATATCCCTCAATTAATTTTTATGTGGGTTGACAGCCCTTTACTGCTTCTGTAAGCTTCTGTTTTAGCTTGACTTCTTCCAGAAACAGACCATGAGACAAGGATTTCAGTAAAAGTAATTTGTTTGGCAGATTATCCAAGAAAACATCAGGAAGAGAGTAGGAAAGTGAGTCAGCAAGGGGAAGAAAGATAACAAATGTGCATTAGTGAGCAGATTTCTGCTATTGTCAACTAAATTCAATCCTCATGGGAACTTCTGAGGGACTGTGTAATTCATCCTTGCAAGTTGCCCTTCCAGGACTAGAAAGCTGGGGTATTCATTCTTTATCTCTCATCCATCATTGGCTGAAGACTGTTCTTGGCAGAGTAATCCTCCAGGACCTCCACCCTTCCTTTGCTGTGGCTGTCTATGTTCCTCAGTACACTCAGGCCTTTGGGGTCTTGCCTTATGGAGTTGAAGGAAGAGTAGTGAGAGCAGTTCAAGACAGCATCTGCTGTGGACCACCTCTTGTACTCTCAGAGTCATTCCTGCACCACTTTAATTTCACTATGTTTAAACTCTGATTCTTTAAGATGATAGTTAAAAGTTTCAAAGATAAAATATTCTTAAAAATAAGAGGAAGCAAAGACAAAGTAGGGTTTTTGTTTTGCCCACGGCTGAGATTGGTCCCTAGGTCATAATTTGCAAACTCTATACATTATCTCACTCTTCTACAACCCAATCTTACAGACACAATGGTTTTTAAATTTCAGATTAATATGGTGGTACAAATGTTTAAGGTACATTGTTTTTTTTTGGCTGGGGCTGGGTTTGAACCTGCCACCTCCAGCATATAGGGCTGGCGTCCTACTCCTTTGAGCCACAGGCGCTGCCCATTGTTTTCATTTCTAAGGTAAAGTTCAAGTTGTAGTTGACTCTTTCATCCAGGGGGCATGCTGAACACCTTCACATTGTGCACACTAAGTGAGATCCTGCCAATCACCCTCCTTTCCTCTCTCTCCTTTCCATTCCCCCTTGCTAGACTATATTTGTGTTTTTTTCTTTCATGAGGGAATGTAGTTGTTTTATATTGGTACAACCCAATCTTTACTTCTCTCACCTTCAGACAGTACTTCTGCGGGTCTAGGTTACTGATGCAAGGGTTAACCCAGGCCTTCCTCCATTAGGGCTCTGAGTCTCCAGTCAGTTTCCCTTATCAGACAATGATTGCAGCAATTGTTCTTTCTCAGTTCTCACCAGGCATGTAGAAAACTGAAAGTGACACCAGTGAATCCTCTAAATTGTAAACATACATCTTCTTGCCCCCTTTATATCGCACCCACTTATTTCCTCTTGATAATCAGAATCAGTTACTTTGCCAGGACAGTACAATGTTTTCTTTGCTTATTAATCTGAGAGCCTAAAATGGCCAGATGGTAAGGCAAGCTTTATATTAAGTCAGATCCTGACTTCATTTCCTGGAAAACAAAACAAAACAAAACATTCCTTCTAATATAGCAGAATCTAAAAACTAGACCTTTTAATCTACCATAACCTATAATTTGGGGGAGAGAGAACTCACCCTACCTACGATGGTCACTACAAGTGATGAAAAAAAGGGCCGTTCCTTTTTTCACCCTTTGGTTTTCAGATCATTGCATTCTAGTTATCTGAAACACAACATCCTAATGTGGCTATTAGTTGGATGTTTATGTCACACTTTGAAAAATATTGTCCTAATCTCGAAATACTTCAGTTAAGACTTTAAGAGGCTATCATAATATAGAATATGATTAAATCAATGGATACTGTGGTTATTTACTCATTTTTTCATACCATATCCAAAGCTATCTCACATATTGTGTTAAGGAGGCAGTGGAGGTAAAGCCATAGCCAAATACACTTCTGACCTAGTAAGGGTGAAACACCAGTAGGACTAGTGAGGTCCAGGTTGACACTGCTATACCCTCATGAACGGTATGGGTGCATGGAATTAACCTGTTACTAGTTGTTGGTTGTTCCTTTTAGGGGATAGTCTTATATTGGGGGTGGTGAATGGTGGCATCACTGTTGTCTGAAGATCAGATATTCAGAAACAAGGGTAGATGCCCTGGAGTTGTTGAAGGAAGTCTAGGATATGGGGTGGTTCATAGGCTTCTTTCCTGTCACTATTGCTTCTCTGTTCTTAACCTCATTGAAAAAGGACTAGGGTAACCAAGAACCAGGTCTGGTTGAGATCTAATACCAAAGTCATTTCGTCCTCCTTGTTTTTAAGTGCTTGCTTTGTTGTGGGTACTCACTGAGACATGAAGATCTATAGACTCTGTGCCCACTTCCTTGCATTCTTCCACATACCTCTTTCCCAGAACCCCCTCGTCTCCTATATTCTAGTCTTGATCTATCTAGGCCCCCAGGAAACTACATATACACACATCCTTACAGTGAAGCCACTTCTCCTTTGCAAATGAGTTAATGACCAGGTGTACTTCTAGGAGGGTTTCCCCTCAACACTGTACATTAGTACTACCCTTGTGTAGAGATGTGGTAGATATCAATTTTTAGATTTTATAAATGCATGGAACTTACTCATTGGTGAAGCAGACCTGGATTTTTTCCTGTATCAATTGGTCATAGGGATTACTCCTTACAATGAGACCACAGGGGTGAGCTGAAGGAAATGAGTCAGAGCTACAAGGGTGAGTGGCAGGAGGTGTGAACTGCCTATTCATGGAACTTATGCCTCACAAACCTAGGGTTTGTGACTCTGAAAGAATCATTTGGATTTTATAATAGATTTCTGCTCTGTGCTTGCTTGACCTTTTGATTTGTTGAGTGAGAGAATTCACGGCTCATAAGAGACAGCTCAATTTATATAATATCTTGATAGTTCATAATAATGCTTTCCTCACCATCGCTATAGATCTCAAGAGGTCAAGGCTCCCTTATTGCCATCCCAGCTTTACTGCATGGTACGGGAAATGACATAAACCCTACCTCTTTATGGCCACCTGGACTCCATTAGTTTGAAATTTTATCTCTATCAATGCTAGGGAACCCAGTTACACAGCAGCATCTCCTACTGTCAATTCCATCCCAAGAGAATCATCTCAGATGGAGCTTCTCATTTATGCCCCCTCACCTGAGTATTTCTTAGTAAAAAATGATAATTTCTGAGAGTTTTATTGGAACAAGGTTATTGTGGTTTGAATGTGGTTTGTCTCTATGGTTTGAATATGGTTTGTCTCTGCTGAAGCTAGTATTGAGGCATGGGCCCCCATGTAGTGGTGCCGGCTACTTTAAGAAGCATTTAGGGCATGAGGGTCTGCCCTTATGAAGGAATTAATGTCATCTCCTCCTCTTACAGTGGGTGAGTTCTTCCTCTTGCAGGACTGGATGATTTACCTTAATGTCAAGTTTGATCCTCATGTCTTTTCTCCTCTGCATTTTCTTCTACAATATGATGCCATAAGCCATGTTAAGATGAAGATGCCCTCACCACATATGCACATGATCTTGGATTTTCTAACCTCCACAACCACAGCCTTTATAATTACCCAGTCTCAGGTATTGATACAGCATCAGAAAATGGGCCAAGACAAATGCCAACTGGTAGCTGCACTTCTTTTACATGATAAATTCTTCATAACATGCTCAATTCTCTCATGTTTCTGACATGCTCTTCAATATGAAGTTAAGACACAACTGCTACCTCCATGTCACTTATAATAGATTGCCATCTTTTCAAACTTCAAGGAGTTTGAATCCTCAAAGTATGTCAGGATCAAGTCCAGATGCTCTTTGCCAGGACATTAAATCCTAATTCATAAGTGGTCCTCCGTATCAAACTCAATTCAATAAATATCTAAAAGCCTATAGTCTTCCCTCTCAGCTTCAGTATTCTTAGACTTTTTGTTATGGTAGCCTTTACTACAACTAAGGCAATTCCTACAGCTTTTTTGGTAAATAATACAGCTCCTCCCATAGTAAACATTGTATTTTCCTACTTAAGCCATGGTGTGACTTGACCTTAGTTAACTTTGCCACTATTATTCTGAGAATGTATAATTCCCTATTCCCTCTAACTGAGCCTTGGAAACACAACTACTACAGGTGTGTGGGGGGAAAGAACAGTCCCTACAGTCACACAGAAATTCTTCTAGCTGTCTCTCTGCTCTCAGAGTGCTGCCTACAAAAAGAGATCTCTAGCTGTGGTGGACCAAGGCCACTTTCTTTCTTCCTGCTGTCTTGGAACTCTCCCTATCCTCCTCTGTTCCTTCTTAAAGAGACTATAAATCCAAGGTCCAAGTTGGCAAACAGGAGAATGCTGTAGGTGCAGGCTAGGAGAGTGACTGAGATTGAGCAGCCTGACCCTCATGCTCAAGTGACTGACAGTGACTCAATATATTCTTCTCTCATTAAGGGAGCCAGTCCTATTGGGATGTCATTGCAGTGACACCTGATTCCTGGTTCCCCACTCTAGGGGAGAGAGATGAAGGGAAGGGTGCATGGGCAGAACCCCCGCTGCATCCCTCCATGTGCCCCTGTATGGTTTACAACTACACCTTCTCCCTGTGAGGGTGTCATTTTCACATGGCCTCTTCTGCTACAGATCATTTTCTTTGGCAACCAGTTATACTTAATTATATTAATATTAGAAACAATACTCTGAAGTAAAAGTTGTTTTTTCTCTGCAATTTTTAAGTTTATGGCGTTATTTATATATCACAATTATCCTACTACATAGTATAAATATTTTGAAGGTAAAAGCTTTACATTTTAATAACTATAATCACATATTTTCTTGCTTTTTGAAGAAGGGGCTTCTCACATTCATTTTGTACTAGGTCCTAAAAGTTATGAGTGAGAACGTCTTTATAAAATTCAGAGAGCAAGAGAAAGGAAGAAAAGGAATGGAAGAATGAGGAAAATATTAATTACCACTTTAATACTTGACACAATTGTAAAAATATTCATATATACAGATGTTTTGTGACACACATGTGAAACAAAAGTTAATCACAATGTCCAAGTTAATCAGTACTAATAACTGTGGTTGTCACTTTGTGACCTTTGAGAATTATGCTCTTAAATGTCAAAGGTGCTCTGTGTGCTTGTCCATTTCTATTCAACTGAGCTTTAATTTTGATGCCATTTATCCAACACTTTTAATAGCTTAACTTTCTAGAAGCCTGAGCCAAATGTATTTGCCTTGGAAGCAACTGAAACAAAAAATTAACAAACCGTAAGAAATAGGCCTCATGCTCTGCATTATACTGAGAGCTACCAAGAAATGATTTATTTATGCAAGAACGTTGTTGGAAGAAAAGTGAGAGTTGATTGCTTTGTCTTTTTTTTTTTAATGGAAACAAGCCAACTATAATCAATTACACTTGGGAATTTTGTAAAAGTAATATTTTCTATTGGTATTAATAATACATATACTATGAGATACATAAGCCAGAGTTTATAAAACAAAGCTCTTTTCTCTTTTTTCTCTTTCAGCCATTGTCGCTCTCCCTATCTCTTTCATATTTTCTACCAAGTTGGGCTCTCCTACCAGCATGAGTCTTGGTTTTTACATATGTCATAGTCTTTTTTTCTTCTGCCCAATTGGCTTTTGTATTTCTTTTTGAAACTCCTTTATTTTCAGTATCATTTGATTTGTTTTCACTATCACTGGGAGGAAAACTTTTCCTCTGCTATCTCATGATAGAATGGTTGGAGAACCATGAATGAATTAAACATGAACAGATTAATAGAAGAAAAGACCAAGTTTACTGACATGCTTATGGTAGCACATTAGGCATACAAGAAGTATCTCCCTGAATAGTTAGAGATAGAGGTTTATTTCCCAACTTAATAAAAGAAAGACAGGGAGGGGCAAAGGTTTCTATGGAAAAATAAATTAAGCTTAATAATGGAACACAATGGGCTTTGGGGGAAAGAAAGGGAGGGTATGATAGTTTGTGATAATGTTTGTTTATGCTATTTTTTTTTTTCTTGTGCTAATAATCTCTTTCTCTCTTAGTTGTGAAACTCCTTCAGGGAAGGAATTTATAGTAACCTCACTCTCAAAAGGTTCTGCCTTTAGTCAGATATGGGGAACTCCAAAAAGGCTTGTTTTCTCATCTAAGTCCAAAATGGCTTCCCTTTCAAATAATCTTTATACCAACTCTGGGGGTCTAATTGGTTACTCCCACTCTCCCATATAGAGAATGACTGAGAACAGAAGGCAGGAGGAAGTTAGAGTAAGTGCTAAGGATCCTGCTGGCATGAGTAAGTGACTACAAGGGGTTATCTCAGTGGTGTTGAGGACAGCCAAGACCTAAGTTGAATGGAGAAAAATATTTTAGAAAAACAGAACAAATCAATGGATCAAATGCACAACAAAGTAGGTCTCACCTCTGGCAAAAGCATTTTAACAAAGGGTGATCATCATGTATGGCACCACCTCAGAGGAAGGGCAGTCCTAGATTTCTTCATTTCAGCCATTCCCTCTGTTTTATACTTATATGTCCATGAGAGAGTGCTCTCTGGACCAAAAAGATAAACCTGCCTCATAGGACAAAAGAAAAAAAAAATCAGACCTACTGAATGATTTGTGTCTTCTATGTTTTATGTTCTTGTGTTAAAGCTCCTGCACCCAGGAGGTGTGCCACATCCCCTTTCATTGAGACCACTAGGTAGGAGCACACCGATCACCATCCCTCTTCTCTTCTTCCCCAATTTGAACTGAAGTGGGTTTTTCTCTTGTATGGGCCTATATTAGTTTATCTAATATGCAAACCAAACTTTTAAATAGTAATTTTCTAGGTCCATTATACAAGGTGAGAATTCAAGAATCTGGGCTTGACTGATTATCATGCATGTCAAGTGAGGGAGGGTGATGCCATGCATTGAATGAAGTTTTTACCAAAAGATATGTTAAAGTCATAATAAGCTTTGGTATCTCTGAAGTGACCTTATTTGACAATAGGGTCTTTGCAGATGTAATTAGATAAGATAAAGAAGGACTCTAATTCAATATCTTTATACAGAGTTACCTAGTGGTGTGGCCATGTGAAAACAAAAGCAGGTTGAATTACACTGTGCCACAAACCACAGAAGGTCTCTGGGGCTACCAATCAATAAAGAAGAATCAACGAAGAATCCTCCCACAGAAGCTTCACAGGGAGCTCAATCCTGCTGACTCTTTAATCATAAGAGAATAAATTTTTGTTGTTTTAAGCCACCTTAGTTTGTGGTATTGTGTTACAGCATCTCTACAAAACTAACAC
>NW_003852427.1:17373991-17387882 GCF_000181295.1 Otolemur garnettii | reverse complement strand
TGGGTATTTTATAGAGCTGGGTGAGATGTATTTTAATTTAGATATAAGTCCCCTGTTGTTCTTTCTCAGCTGGTATAAAAAATCAATAACAATTTGTTTTCTAAATATTTCTTATGCAGAAAGATTTCTGCATAAAATCTTATACAAGCAGGAATCAAAGGGAAGCTACACACAATTCAAATTAGGTCATTTAATTTCACTTTAAACCCATTGACACAACTTTCAACACTTATTTGAACCTCAGTTTTAGCAAAATAAGTACCATGTATATATTTTAGAGTTAAATAATATGTTAGAAGTAAATAGGTTTCATTTTATTTTAAAACACTTCAAGTAGTTCCTGGTTCAGATGCTGAACAATAAAAAGCTAATATTTTGTTAAAATAATTTTGATACAATAAAGGAATTTTGAAGCAAAATTGAGAAAAAACTGAAGTCTTGGCTATATGTATATAAATTCAGTGTGTATTCAAAATATTCCAGTTCATCATATGCTTGATAAGGCAAGGCCTTTTTGGTGACAAGCACATAATGAAAATGTAAAAAATTGAATTTTAACTAGAATCTCCTCTGGGATAAGGAATTTATTTTGGCATAGCATGGGTTTCATATTCCTATCTAGGTTTTCATACTCCTATTTAGGTTTTATCAAGAGGATAAAAGTATGTTATGGTGATGGAAAGAATATTTTTAAATGAGGAAATGATAGTGAAAAGTACTGTAAACAGAGAAACATATAAATGATACCATGTAGATAAAATGAGCAAAAATTGAGACTATGGAAAACTTTATAGGACAAATGATCTAGCTTCCTAACTAACCCAATTTGACACACACACACACATCCTCCTCAAGAGAGTGATAAAGTGGAACTATAGATTAAATTAATCTTCAGACAATTATCAACCAATACCAAAGTGTGAATATAATTTGGACACTGATTAGAACATACCTGTAAAAAGTATTTGTGAAATAATCATATGTTAAATATTTGAAAACTGCTAATTTCAAGTCTTAGAGTATATTAGTAACATTTATTTAAAAAATTTACCGTTCAAAAACATATGCTGAGGTTACTACAGAAGAAATCAAATATCTGGTATTTAATTCACAATAATCCAGTGGGGGGTGGGGAAAAATAGACTTTCATATACATGAAATAAATTTAATAATAACTTGCTAATTGTTGAAGCTAGTGATAAGAATATAGAGGTTATTTTCATTTTCTTCCTACTTTTATATTTCTGTGATAAAATGCCACAAAAACAATTTCTAGGCCTATTTCTTAGCTTCAAGAGCATTAAGATCTAGTTAAAATAACTGTGAATATACAGAATTAATCATAGAAGCTAGGATTAACTACCAGCCAAAGAAAGCAAAACATTAAGTGCTATACAGATTTAAGGTATAATCACAGATCATGCTGGTTAGGAAAGAATATACCTGACTTAGATGTGAAAAAATGGGCAAGATTAAAATAGGCAAAAAGATAAAGGGAGAAGGAATCTATCAACAGCTCAAATTTTTGTATTTCCCCCAATTTATTATTCCCTTATCTCATTTAATTGTATGACCCTTGCATTCAGGCTCACACCCAAGGGACATTCTTTCCTTTTTCTCTAGAGCTCCATACTCAGTCCATCATCAAATTCTGTTGACTTTTCCTATCAAGTATATCTGGAATCTCATCATTTCTCATTATATTTCTCATTGTTACTCCACCCAAAGCCACAATCACCTTTTGTCTACATTGCTCCAAAAGTCTTCTAAGTGCCCTATGTCTGTTCCTCCTCCACCTTCTTGCTCTACTCTTGAGTAATCTCCACATCACATTTTATAACCATAAATCTGATTATTTCCTCCCTTGATTAAAACTCTAGGACATAGCTCTTTCCAAAAAGGCTGTATTAGTTTGCAACCCTACCAATAGTACATAAGTATTCCTTTCAACCCTACCAATAGTACATAAGTGTTCCTTTCTCTTTATTCTCTCACCAACATATACAGCTTTGAGATTTTATGACATGGGCCATTCTCACTGGTATTAGGTGATAGCTCAACTCAGTTTTGTTTTGTTTTTTAGATAGAGTCTCACTCTGTTGCCCTTGGTAGAGTGCTGTGGCATCATTGCTCACAGCAACCTCAAACTCTTGGGCTCAAGTGATTTTCATGCCTCAGCCTCCCAAGGCACCTGTCCCAACACTGAGCTATTTTTTTTTTCTTAGAGATGAGGACTTGCTCTGGCTCAGGCTGGTCTTAAACCTATAAACTCAGGCAATCCACCCACCTTGGCCTCCCAGAGTGTTAGGATTGCAGGTGTTAGCCATGGGGTCTGGCTCTCAAGCCAATTTTGATTTGCATTTTTCTGATGGTTAGGGATGATGAACATTTTTCACATGTTTGTTGGTCATTTTTCAGTCTTCTTGGGAGAAGGTTCTGTTCAAGAAGTATGAAGAATCCTCAAAGAGCTAAAAGTAGACCTTCTGTTTGATACCACATTTTCAGTACTATGTATCTACCTAGAAGAAAAAAAAATAATTTTACCTTAAGGATATTTGTACTCAAATGTTTATAGCAGCTCGATTCACAATCACCAAGATGTGGAAATAACCCAAGTGCCTATCAACCCATGAATGGATTAATAAACTGTGGTAGATTCACCCAAAAAAAGATGGAGACTTTATATCTTTTGCATTATATCCAACCTGGATGGAGTTGAAGAATATTATCCTTAGTAAAGTGTTTCAAGAATGGAAAAATTAGCATTCCAGGTACTCATAGATGAACAACCTTAGGGCTACATGAGAGGAAAAACACAATTAAATTCAGGAAAGGGGGAAGGGGATCATTAAGCTCCCACCTAATAGGTCCAATGTAGGGGTAAATGGCACATCTCCTGGGTGAAGGACTCAAATACAACTTGGACTTGTCCTTACAATGGAAACAATGACACCTAATCATATTTACCCTTATATTAATCTGAAATTAAAAAAAAAATAAAACTTTCAGACCACTTCCGCTCCTGTCCTCTGTGATGTAGGAACTAGCTGCCTTGTTACCATCATTCTCTTCTTGATTCCTACACTTCAGTTCAAGATATCACTTTCTGTGGGTCTTTGCCCTTGTTGCCATTAACTGAAACCTCTTCTCTTTAGATATTTACAAGGCTCTGATTTTATTTTCTGTTTCTAATCATTACCCAGGTCTCTGCACTAATTTCACTTCCTTAGAGAAAGATTTTTTCCTTGATCATCTTCTCACTCATCTGACAGCCCTCTTCTGTATTTTTTTTCTTTGTAACAGTGAAATTACTAGTTATTTATCTGTTTTACCTGAATATTGCTTCAATTACTATACGGTAGTCTCCAAAAGGTAAAAACTTTGTCATTTCAATATTCCCACCATCTAGAACAATGTCTGGCATATCATTGATTGAATTAGTAAATGACCAATAAAATCATAATATATGAGACATATTGAGCTGGGGCCAGGGGTTAGGGACAATTTGGCTAAATTCAACTTTGATGTGGGAAATTCATCAGTAAATTTATAAAACTAATTTTAAAACAATTTTATAGGATCAAAACACTAGATTGTATTTAGTTGCTTTTTGTCTTATAAGCTATGCAGGATTTACTGCTATTCATAGGAAAATAGACTTAAGTCTTAAATAATTATCAGTCTAAAAAGCTTTGGAGAATAGTAGAATGAACACATTGATCCACTGGAGGACTGCTTAAATAAAAGATTTATTTTATATTTTGGTGAATTTTCACCTATTACTATAAAAGATCATTTAAAAACTCACAAGCAATAGTAGTGACAGCTATCATTTAATGACTGTTAGAGATTGCATTCTCTACCAAACATATTATAACATTGATTGATTTAAACCTCACAGTCATCCAGAAAGTTGTGTCTTCTACATGTTCTCTTCAATTAACCTATGAAGAAACTGAGGTTCAAAAACGTCCTAACCTTATAGCTAAGAAGCTAAGCACAAACGTCCTAACCTTAGAGATAACAAAGCTAGAATACGAACTATATTGTTAAGAAAGCTTATTGATTGAAGTTTAATATACAGTGTGGACATTGAATTTATGTGCAATTTAAATGAGTTTACTGTTTAAATTGCACACGAACTTTATCTCCACTCTGTGATGCAGGGTGCATGCAGGAATACTCAGGGAAGAGTCATATCTTGATGTGCTTGCATTCATAGTCATAATGATTTTCTAAGCTTAATACTAATATTTAAGTATTAGCTATAAGTAGATTAGGAAATGAATTAGGAATATAATTACAGGGAATGGACAAAAGAAAAACAGAGGCAGGAGAAAAGTGATTCCAGAAAGACGCAAAGCACACTGTAAGACCTGCCCCTTTCAAACTCTGAAAGCTGTCTTGCTGGAACTTCTCCTCTGCAGCGTGCTTCCCTCCATGCAGTTGCAGAGACTTTCTGCTCAGGTGGGGCTGCACGCTCTCAGAGAGGGATTTTGGGGAGTTGAGAATATATTTAACTTTGTTAAATATAATAAGAATTGCTCTGGACCAGATAAGAAGATGAGGGATTTTGGGGAGTTGAGAATATATTTAACTTTGTTAAATATAATAAGAATTGCTCTGGACCAGATAAGAAGATAAAATATCTCTTTTCTTCTGTCACTTGGTATGGCCAGAGGAGTCGGTCTGTTTGGACTCAAGGCTTTCTGAGTGTTAAGGATCTCTTTTGTGGTTTCTGTGCTGGCCTAACTGGGGACTTCTCTAACGTCCTGCTCCTGGACGGTTCTCACTATTCCATAGTCTGTGTTAAGATCATAAGTACTTGAAGCAATAAAAGTAGCAAGTACATCCATACAATTAATGTAGTTAAAGAAATAGTTAGAAAAATGCAAGTGCGGCAAGAACCATGACTGGACTGTGTGCCTTGCCTTCATGAAATTTATGATTGAAACATTGGTGTATGAAATAAATACAGAGCTATGCTGGAATTTGGGGCTGCTGGCTGGAGTCCTCATGAAGAAGGACTGCAGCCTCCTGACCCCAGCTACTCTTAAACTTTATCTTTTTGTCTCTTATTTTTCATTTTCTTCATCTTCTTGTGCCACCACGTCACTAGAAACGTCACCCAAACATTGTCGGGGCTGGTTCCAGATACTATACATAAAGACAAGTGCACAGATATAAATGTAAGGCTCAAAAAATTTTCACACAATTGACATACCTGATTGTGTATAATATTACTACTGATATAACCTGTTTTGTTCAGCTTGTGCCAGGCCCCCAATCATTCAGTTTTATGGTGACTAAGGCTGGCTCTTTCCTTATCTATGTAACAGAAGAATTGCAGTGGATCCGTTAAACAAGCAAGGAAGACTTTGCTGTAATAGGGGGAGAAATTGAATTGAATCCCACTGAAGTGAAAGGTAGAAACGTTTTTAAGCACTGGGGTCTGCTAATGGAAAAGTACAAGAGGATGTTGATGGGAAACTGAGTGATGTGATCAGGCCCATATATGTTTGCTAATTGGCACTTATCGAAGTTAGGCTCCTACCCTCCCATAGACACTGGGTCATGATAGTGTTATCTTTCTTGATTACATTTCTAGGGGATGGCATCAATTCTTTATGAAAGATAGTCCTGGGTTGTAGAATATTTGCAAGTCAAAGTATGACACAGTCGTCTCCCTCCTTCTATAGCTGTGGAAGTATAAAATTAAAAGTGGGGAATATGTAACAGAGAATGATCTGGAAAGAAATGGCAAGAGTATTTTCTGTCTCTTTAAAACTTCCCCCACTCAGTTTGGAAACTAAGACCTGTATCCCTAACTCAGGCAGTGGTTCTGACAGTAGGAAAATGTCTTCTGTTCTTTGTGTCACAGGAAATGGTTCAGCTGAACTGTGTGTAGTGGGGATGGAGGCCAGGAGCCTGATTGCCAGGAGCCTGACTGGCAGGAGCCTGAGGGCCTTCCAGGTGGGACCAGATCATGGAAGAAATAGCATCAGAATCATTAACTGTAAGGGAACAACAGTAGGCCCTCCCTTTTAAAAGCTCGGCATTTCTGCTTGCATTCAAAAAATTTGCTATTTTGAGAAGAGTAGTCTGCCATTTTTCCTTGTTTGCCAGCAAAGTAATAAATTTCTCTTTCTTTCTTCTCAAACACTTGTTCTTTACTGATGCAGTTTTGAGAACAAGTGCCAACATTTTAGTAAAGAGGGGGCAGTGAAAGAAATTACAATTTCATGTTTTCTAAAGTAAACATTCTAAGAAAAGGGAAGTTGGGACCTACAGTCAGAAAGAAACCCATTTAAAGTTTAGTCAAGCCAAGAGAAACTTTAAGGCCATTTTGGTTGGCGACCTTCAATAATATCATATGGGCAGATTCATTTCCATTTTGAAGCTGACTAAACTCAGGTGTTAGCTTTGCACAATACCAGAAAGGAAACACTCTATCATCACTTGGCCATGTTAAAATGCCAAGTCATTCCGGTTCTTTAGAGGGCTAGAATCTAGATCACAGTAATAAGGGCGATAGAGGATTTGCAGATCATAGTCTTTTCAGTGAGTTAGAGGAACGTTATTTGCCCAATTCGGTTTTGAAAACAGACTGTACAAATGGCTGTGATTCAGCATAGGTACTTGGGAGGTGAAACAACCCAATAAGAAAAAGAATTTGTTAAGGTTGTTAAAAGTAGTATATAACGAGGTGTAACAGCCTGAAACTAGACCATTAGGTTAGACATTAGGAAAGTATTTCTAAATGTAGAGTTGATTAAATTTTGGAATAATTTGCTAAGAAAAGGTCACTAAGGTGCCATCACTGGGAATACTCAAGAGTAGATTAGACGAAATACATAGTACTATTTGTGGTCATAGTGGCAAGGTCAAACCCACAGTAATACAGAGGAGCAAACGTGTGACCCTGGATATGTTTCCCCTCCCTTATGAAAAGATCTACTTAATTTTACAAAACAACAAAAACGAAAACATCATAATTCATCATGTTAAATTTCAACCAAGCATTTCCAGAATAAAAATGCATTTCTTTTTACCCTGTTTTCCTTTACTTCTCACTTTTAGAGGGTAAATGTTTGCCTCAGTGAAGAGAATGAAACCAGTGCCCATTTTACATTATAAGGAATTAATTTGCAGCCAATGTGCTTATATTAACAAATTGTTATTTGGTTAGCATATAGCCTGAGTGGTACTTTGTCTCCTTAATGGCCCTATTTAACAATTCAGTTTAACTGTTTTTGCTTAATTTTCATGCTAATTTTAAGCTATTTCCTCCTTTTAAGTTTTAACAGTATTTTAAATTTAACAGTGTATTGATGTTTGCATTTAATTTTTATTTGATTTAGTTTATTTTATTCAAAATGGCCTAATTGACACTTGATTGTTTTTCAAATGATGCAATGTGTGATACTGGCTGAAATTCCTGTATTGAGGATTGAATTCCTGTTTAAAATGCCAGGGTAGCCTCTCTTTATTTAAGGGCAGAATGTAAATTCTCCATGGCAATTCTGAGCATCTCAGAGTACCATCTTGTCTAGACAGAAGGGATTCATCACAGATTTCGGAGGAGGGACGTTGATTCACCTTGCTGCCTGACCTCTAGTTTCTTCCTAATGTAGTATATTTAATCATAACAAATTTTAAAGAGGTCTTTGCTGTGCCATTAACTATTCTAGATACTGGGCCATATAGCAGTGAGCAAGAACAACAGTGTCCACGCCTTTATGGGATTTAATTCCAATAGAGAAGATAAACTATAAATGGAGAAATAAGTGTGTGTAATGGCACCAACAACACGGGTTGTGGAGAATCATTTAGCAAAGAAAGGGCCCAGATGATTGTATCTTAGGTAGGTGTGGAATTAATTTGCAGCCAATGTGCTTATATTAACAAATATAAGCAAGTTTCTCTGGAAAGGAGACATTTAAGCAGAAAATTGTATCTTTGAGGGAGTGACTCATGCAGATATCTAGGGTAAGAGGATTTGAAGCAGAGTGAAGAGCAAGTGTGAAGCCTGAGATGGCTGGTGTGTTGGGGAGCAGAAAGGGTTGTCCACATGCAGAAAACAGAGGCGCCCAGGGAAGGAGATTGCAGTTCTCACTCTCCCACTCCCCAGAGTGCTCTTTGGATTGATTAACTGAATATGGATATAGGCCACATACATCCTGTTCAATGTAAATAAACGAACAGTTTTCTTTGTGTGAAAATCTTACTTTTTACTTAATTTTTGCCAGGCAACAATTCAAACTGTTCTAATCCATAGTATTTAAAAGAAAGTTTCTTGATGCCATTCATTCATTCCATAAATATTTCACAAATAGTTAATGTCCCCTATGTAACAAACACTCCTAGAGGTCTTTATATAAAGTTTCAAAACCAGAATATCTTGTATACAAATTTAATTTAATGTTATACAATAGGTTTTAAATTGAACTTAATAAATATATAGATTCACCTTATGAGAAACTTCCCCATGGCTGTTGTTCATTTATAACAGAATGCTACTGTAGGGATTGCAGCAAAACCTGCCTTTTTCCCTTTGCTTGGTTCACTGAAAGATCAACTCACAATTATGGTAGATTAATAAGAGAAAGGTTTATTTCCAAGTACTATGCACATGCAGGGAATCACATGCCAAAGTCTCAGTGATGGTCAGAGACCTTTATAGATGCCTTTTAGAAGGGAGAGGGGAGGAATGTGGAAAGTATATGTGTAGCAAGTGGTTGCTAAGGGGGGATGTGTGTAGATGAGCGGATATAGCTTTATTTGCAGACTAACCTGAGAGATGGGTCTCCGTCTTGGTGCTTCAAATGACCATGGGGCCAGGCTTATTACCATGTAATAAGGAAGTCAGCAGCCTCTTCTGATTTTAAATTAGGTTACTCAGGTTTTATGTAGATCAGTGGTTCTCAACCTGTGGTTCCCAACCCCTTAACAATAAAAATACATTGAGGCATTGGGAAAGTTGAGAACCACTGATGTAGACAGAGGAAAGGCCTCCTTCAATGCTTCCTGATCATGAATGGCCTTTAATTTGAAATATTCTTCATACCAACGAGTCATATTTTGGGGGAAAATTTTCTTAACTCCCTCAACTTAATTTTTTTTTTTTGGTAAGCAGGGTCTCTTTTCTTTGTTGCCCAGGCTAGAGCACAGTGGCATCATTATAGCTCACTACAATCTAGAACTTCTAGGCTCAAGCAATCCTCCACATTAGCCTGTAGAGTACTGGAAACTACACACCACAATGCTCTGTTGAAGAATACTAATTAATTATAATTGCCATTGGATAAAAGTAACCAATATGTTTTGTTTCTCAATGCCTTCTACATTGCCTCAGACATTTCCAGGCTGTACTTTTTATCCTTTTTAAATAAGTTCATCTCATCTAGTTAGTGCAATTCCCTTCTGACTGGTACTTCAATCATTTCAATTGTAAGACTTTGGTTAAAACAGAATTATTACCTATTTTAAATATTCATCTCTTATTACTTTTTCACACATTGGATTTAAGATTAGTTCACTTAAGGAACTAATCTGCTTTCCTGTATTTAAATTGAATGAATGTTGTGGCTTCTCAGATTTATGAAATTGAGTAAATTTTTTATGGTTACATGAAGAAAAGATAGTATGTGTATATATACTATATATACACATATGAAATAAATATATAATATATACATGTACTCTGTATGTATAGTTATTTGATAAGAATCACATGTTTTACAATAGGAAAGAAGAGAGAAAGGGAAAAAAATAGAAAACCTACTGCCATGGTTTAGGGGGTTCCCACCAAAGCTTATGTTGGAACCAAAACTCATGCCCCAATGAACATTATTAGGAGATAGAATCTTTAAGGAGGGCAATGGAGGCATTTGGATTATGGCAGCTGTGCCCTCCTGGGAAGTTTGGTGCCATTCTTAAAGTAGTGAGCAAGCTCTTGTTCCCATGAGACTGAACTATTTCTCTTGGGAATAGATTAGTTCCCAAGAGAATTTGTTTTTTATAAGGGATCCCTGCCTCTTCTGCAAATATTTTTGCACATACTTTCTTGCTTTTTGCTTCTCTTCAGTGTTGTGATGCCTCATGTGGTTTTGGGGGGAAGCAGAACAGATGCCAGCTCCATGAACTTGGACTTTTCAGCCACCAGAATCATAAGCTAAATATAGCCATGGACCACATAATGATATTTCAGTCAATTATGGATCACATATACAATAGTGGTCCATAGATTATAATACTATATTTTAGTGTATATTTTCTATGTTTAGATTTATTCAAGTACCCAAGTACTTATCACTGTGTTTCACTTGTCTATAGTATTCTGTACAGTAACATGCTATACAGGTTTGTAGCCTAGAAGCAATAGGCCTCACCATATAGCCCAAGTGTGTAGTAGACTATAGCATCTAGGTTTGTACAAGTACACTCTATGATGTCTACACAATGATGAAATCACCTAACAATAAATTTCTCAGAATGTTTCTTTGTCAGTAAGTGATGCATTACCACACAACTCTATATAAATTACGAGTCTCAAGCATTTTGATATAACAACACAAGATTGACTCAAACATCCACTAAACTTGGAGTAAGGAGACCAAGATTTTGTTCTGGCTCTGCCACCAACTAGATACAATATATAAGTCTTTTAAACTTTTGAACCTTTGATTAATAATGGATTATATGATTAATAGATTCTTATCTTTGTATCATAGATTTTTTTGTAGAAATGTTGGCATATTAGTTCACATCCTAAGCTTTGGAATTAGTCTAAGTATAGTTCTAAATTCCAGCTCTACTGCTTACCAGCTCTGTGACCTTAAGAATATATATTAATGTTTGTGAATTTCAGCTGTCTCATCTGTAAAATGGATCTAATAATACCTCCTTTGTTTTGGTTATGTATTGCTGTGTAACAAACAAACTTCAAGCCTGGCGATATAAAATAATGACCATTTCATTGTTTTTTTCTGTTTAGTGATTTAGGAATTCATACAAGGTTCAGAACGGGTGACTGTCTTTTTGATCCCTGATGACTAGGGCTATAGTCATGGAGTTCTGAACATCTGGAATGATATGACAGGCAACATGGCAAGGGAGCTTTGCTCTTTCTGTTGACTAGGTTCTTTTGTGCTTCTTCATGTTGCATCTACTGGATATGTATCCAGGACAGTTTCTTCACTCATATGTGTCATGCTTGGGCTACAGTGGATAGAACAGCTAGGGCTTCTTCATAGAAACTACCCTTTCATGTAGCTTCTCCATACAGTTTGCTTATATTCTTTACAGTATGGCAGTTTCACGGAGGTAGGCAGATTTATTGAATCATGGCTGATTCATGGGGAGCCTTTTAGGAGGTATTGTGAAAGCTGTAAATCTTTTTACTATAAGTCTTTTTAAAACTTAGCCTGGGAAGGTTCAGAATGTCATTTATACCATATTCTACTATTCAAGCAAGTCATCCAGGCCAGCCCAGATTCAAGGTAAGGGAGAGAATAGACCTGTCCCCTAATGAAGGAATGCCATGAGCAAACAGAGAGAGAAGGACTTAGTGGTGGTCAACTAGGAGGTAAGTTCCCACCTTCTTCATAAAACTATTTTTTTTTTTTTGGCCATGGCTGGGTTTGAACCTACCACCTCTAGCATATGGGCCCGGCGCCCTACCTGTTTGAGCCACAGGCACCACCCAAAACATTTTTTTGAATATTGAAAAAGTTGACTTTTGTAATGGATGCTCACTCAGCAAATGTTGGCTGCTATTAATTGAGTGTTCCCCTCCAAAATTCTTATTGAAATTTGTCATTGTGATGGTATTAAAAGGTGAGAGCTTTAAGAGATGGTTATGTCTCAGAGCCTCAGCTCTCATGAATAGATTCAAGTCATTATCACAAAGATGAGTTAGTTGTTGTGGGAATGGGTTAGTTATGAAAAGGGTATGTTTGGTCCTGATTTTCTCTCTGTCTCACATGCCCACTTGCTTTCTCCCGTGTGATATACAGAGAAAGGACCCCAGCAGATGCATTCCTTCAGTCTTGGAATTCCTAGTGTCCAGGACTATGAGCCAAATAACTATCTTTTTTAATAGGTTTCTGAGTCTGTGTTATCCTGTTATAGTAGCAGGAAATGGACTATGACTGTATTATTGCATGAAAAGATAACTTTTAAAGAATGTACACTTATAAGATGGCATTATTGTAGAAAAAGGAAACACAATTACTTTTTCCTTTCTTCCTTTAAATCAATAAATATATAATTTTAGTTTTTTAAATTTTGCTTCATGCACATGGTGATTATTTCTGCCTCCTAAAACCAGAAGAAACAGTGATCATTGAAGGTTGTCTCCTTATGTGACAAATCTAAGGCCTGGAGTTTTCCAAGTTTTGACAAATCGTGATGTTCTAGCACTACCTCTGGATTATGATTATAATGAGGATGGCAAATATAGTAGCACTCAGCATACTTGGATTCCTTCTCCTCCCAGCCCTGTGACACTGCTCGTTATTTATAATACTCTTTGTTGTGAGGCAACAGGCAGCCAGAGAGTCCTTCTTGATAGAGTTTCAGTTGTCCACTATAAGTTGAGATCAAGTTGATGCCTGTACCTTTCCTAATAATGAGCTCCTATGAATTATAATAGGACACTTATATAAAGGTTTGAGAGAGACCCCTAGCTCCTTCTATCATGTGAAGACACAGCAATGAAATACCATCTATAAGCCATAAAATGGACCGGCACAACCCAGACCCAGAGACATTGTGAAGTTGGAGCTGCACAAAACCAGGAGAGCAGAACTCTCTGCTATGTCAGTGGGTACAGAAGGTGGTATTCTCACCCTAGTGGGTTTATAATGCAGGACCATATAGCCCTTTTGGGCCTGGAGGGCAGACATCGAGCTGAAGATAATTACTCTTCAGCTATAATGTTGAATGTCACTTGCCTTATTAGGATTTGGCCTTGTCGAGGACCAGCCATTCCTTTTTTCTTTCATTTTTCTCTGGAATGGGGCTGCCTATCCTACGCCAGTCTAACAATTGTATTTTAGAAGCACTTGCCTCACTTTATTTCACAAGCTCCCAACTGAAGGGAAATTCACTTCAGGCTGAAATGTACCTTGAGTCTTACTTTTATCTAATTCACAGATATTCAGATAAAACTCAGGTCTTTAACTTCCAAGTTGATACTGGAATTAATTAAGATTGAAGGCTATTGAGATGCAATGAATGTATTTTGCACATGAGAAATATATAGATCTTACAAGGCCATGAGTGCAATACTATGGTCTGAATATTTGTGCCCCCCCTCAAATTCATATGTTGAAACCCTAACCCCTGTGGTGATGTTATTAGAAAGTAGGTCTTTAGTAGGTGCTATGACGTGAATGTATCTCTCAAAAAGCATGTATATATGTATACCACAGAATACTATTCAGCCATAAAAAGATAGAGACTTTATTTTTTATTTTTATTTTTTATTAAATCATAGCTGCATGCATTAATACTGTCATGGGTACAGTGTGCTGTTTTTATATACCATTTAAAATATTTTCATCAAACTGGTTAACATAGCCTTCATGTCATTTTCTTATTGTGTTAAGACATTTATATTCTACATTTAGAAAGATTCACATGTACTTTTTTATACGATGAACCATAGGCGTGATCCCACCAATTACCCTCCCACCACCCATCCTCCCCCCTCCCCACTCCTCTCTCTCCCCTTTCCCCATATTCTTGGGCTATAGTTGAGTTATAGCTTTCCTATGAAAGCTATAAATTGGTTTCATAGTAGGACTGAGTACATTGGATACTTTTTCTTCCATTCTTGAGATACTTCACTAAGAAGAATATTTTCCAACTCCATCCATGTAAACAT